>NC_073696.1:1714627-2014627 GCF_029784165.1 Wyeomyia smithii
ATGTGAAATTTCACACATTGTTCATACTCTCGTTAAAAGTTACTGGTCTGACATATCCGTATTGGTTTACCAGTTGCAAATTGCAGTGTAATAAATACCACGCTGTAAGCATAATTGTTTCGAAACTGCTGGCGCTATTAACGGAAAAACAATCTTGACCTACTAATAGCAGTGTGAATGTGTGTTCTCGACAGTATCGAATGCAAACATAAAAATTTATTAGATTAGATATAGAACACGAAGTTTATTAGTTTAGTACTCCTGAAACTATAATTGTTATCAACGACTAATTGTCATAAAAAATAAAGCTTTTATTGTGATAACAAATATCCACTATAAAAATACTTCAAAACAGTTATAATAGAAAATATCAGTGTGCATTGAAACACATTATGCCTCTAAGATGATAAAAATAATTAAATGGGCTTAACGAGAGAACTTTAAAAACGTTGATAAAAGAAACTAAAAGACTGTCTATAATAGCTAAGCAGTTGTTAATTCCTTGAAAAAAATTTGGAAGATTTTTTGATTTCATTTCCTACATTAAAGCTATTTGAATATTTTGCTGAAAACATTCCTTCGCGGAGGTTTCAATTGCACACTAAACTGGTAAACATAAAAATATTTCATAAGTTTGTGTTACCCTCATGCCACAACAAAAACATCATGTCAAGTTTGGAGGGTCCTCCTTGCACAGGTTTCATTGAACAAAAATTTAAAGACCAAAGAAAGCTAAAAACCAAAATGAACCCAAATTTAGCTCGGTATCGCGAAAATAAGCCTAAGATTAGAAAACGCCAGAGAAAGTGCGAATTAAATATAGAATAGCGAAAAAGAGATCCACTTAAGCTCATAATCTCAAAAAAAAAAAAAAACTTCTAAAGGCTAAAAAGGGCAAAAATTCGGAAAAAGCCGGAGAAGCCAAAGGAAAAAATGATCCCGTATTGAACTCAGAATCGTGACAAGACGCTTCTAAAAGGAATAAAAAAATAATGAATATAAGTGATTTATTATAAAGCTTACAATTGAGCCGTTGAGAGCAAAAGTGGTACATGTGCCATTTTCACACTTTTTGGGTTTTTTTGCATAAATTGATGCAGAACGCAATAATGTACTAGAATTTCCAAGAAAAACCGAGATCTGATAACCTAAACCAAAGTTATAGCCAACACAATTTTTGGTAATTAACATTATCATCATTTCGTTGAGAGCAAAAGTGGTACATGTCCAGTCACAACACAATGTTATATCTCGTAGCACATTTCCTTGCAAAAATTAGCAAACATATTGTCGAAAAAGTATCGATACTTCGATATTATCGTAATATCGAAACGGGTGAAGTGAGAAACGAAGAAAATGAACGACACTGTGAAATTGACAGCTTGGCTTGCAAGCAAGTTGCAATCAAAACAAAAACGGGCCAAAGCTACCGATCGACATTTGATTGTTCGACGGAAGATAATTTCAATCATTCAACACATAACACCGATCAATATCTAAATTTGTCAGTCCCCTCCGTGGAAATAATTACGAAAGATTTCTCGCGTAATTTTTCAAAGCGACCTATCTAACATTGAGAGACTCTCTTTGTTTACGTTCTCTTTGATCAAGAATAATGTTTTTTTTTTCATATTTCATTACACTCAATGCATAGTAAGCAAGACAGTATTACCATCACTCGATTGAGGGGAAGAAAGCTTAGAAGATATATATATAATGACGACGTTTTTTTTTTAAAAAAAGGGGGGATTTGTTAGTAGCTTAAGTATTTATGATAAATATTAGTAAATGATGAGTATGTGTGTCCAATCACAAATGGTGACTTCTCAACACTGTTAGAAATTTGTAATTTTAATTGTTAGGATTTGTTTGCTTTCGCAATTAGGACTTATCATTCGTAGGGATTTAAACCTACTTTTCAGAAAAGGGGAAGTAAACTTACAACTAACTTAATTGCTAACTTATTGGCTATAAAGAGAGCTTATCGTAGCAATTGAGGATTGCAACGATTTTTGTCAAAAATTGTTAATAATTTTATTTGACATAGCTTCTAATGGTTCAACACCAGTAAGTCTATGTAATTCGAGTGTACCAAACCAAGGAGGACGCTTCAAAATCATTTTCAGAATTTTATTCTGAATCCTTTGGAGCGTTTTCTTCCTTGTCGAACAGCAACTTGACCAGATCGGTACAGCATAAAGCATTGCTGGTCTAAAAATTTGTTTGTAAATCAAAAGTTTGTTCTTTAAACAAAGTTTAGAATTCCTGTTAATGAGAGGATATAAACATCTCGTATATTTGATGCACTTGGCTTGTATACTCTCAATGTGCTCTTTGAAAATAAGTTTTTTATCATAAATTAGTCCCAAGTACTTAACCTTGTCGGACCAACTTAAAATAACCCCATTCATCTTGCCAACGTGATTATTGTTTGGCTTGAGGAAAGAAGCCCTAGGCTTATGCGGAAAAATTATCATTTGAGTTTTAGAAGCATTGGGAGAGATTTTCCACTTTTGCAAGTAGGAAGAAAAAATATCTAAACTTTTCTGCAATCGACTGCATATGACACGAAGACTTTTTCCTTTTACGGAAATGCTTGTGTCATCGCAGAACAATGACTTTGTGCATCCTGGAGGCAAATCAGGAAGATCTGAAGTGAATATGTTGTACAGGACTGGACCCAAGACTGAACCTTGAGGTACACCTGCTCTGACAGGAAATCTATCAGATTTTGAATTCTGATAGACAACCTGCAGAGTTCGATCAGTAAAATAATTTTTTAAAATTTTGATTAGGAAAATTGGAAAATTAAAAGTTTGCAATTTCGCAATCAAACCTTTATGCCAAACACTGTCGAATGCTTTTTCTATGTCTAAAAGAGCAGCTCCAGTGGAATAACCTTCAGATTTGTTAGCTCGTATCATATTAGTAACTCTGAGCAATTGATGAGTTGTGGAATGCCCATGTCGAAATCCAAACTGTTCATTTGCAAAAATTGAATTTTCGTTGATGTGTGACATCATTCTGTTAAGAATAATTCTCTCAAACAGTTTACTTATTGAAGAAAGCAAACTGATTGGTCGATAACTTGAAACTTCAGCTGGGTTCTTATCCGGTTTTAAAATTGGAGTAATTTTTGCATTTTTCCATAATTTGGGAAAATATGCAATTTTGAAGCAGCAATTGAAAATTTTCACTAAAAATTCCATTGTGCTCTCAGGGAGATGTTTGATTAGTATATTAAAGATTCCATCGTCACCAGGTGCTTTCATATTTTTGAAATTTTTAATATTTGATTTAATCTCATTCAAGTTAGTTTCAATTATTTCTGCAGGTAAAAAATTCTGGGAAGAAATTAAATCAAATTGACGTGTGACTTCATTTTCAATTGGACTCACAAAATTCAAATTTGAGTTATGAACATTGTCAAACTGCTGAGCAAGTCTTCGAGCCTTTTGTTCATTGGATACAAGAAAACGTTCACCATCTTTCAAAACTGGAATAGGCTTTGATGGTTTCTTAAGAATCTTCGACAGCTTCCAAAATGGTTTTGAATAGGGTTAAATTTTTCAACTTTAGTCTCAAAATTTTGATTTCTCAGAAGAGTAAATCTATGTTCAATCTCTTTCTGTAAATCTTTATAAATAGTTTTAAAAACAGGGTCACGAGAACGTTGATATTGACGTCTGCGGACATTTTTCAAACGAATTAGAAGTTGAAGATTTTCGTCAATTATTGGTGAATCAAATTTCATTTGAGCCTTTGAAACAGAATAATTCCTGGCATCAGCAATTGCATATTTTAATGCTTCCAAAGCGGAATCAATATTCACTTCGTTTTGCAAATCAAGCTCATTATTGAAATTTCTTTCAATATGAGTTTTGTATCCTTCCCAATTAGCCTTGTTATAATTATAAACAGAGCTCATAGGGTTTAAAACTGATTCATGTGATAAAGAAAAAGTTATTGGAAGATGGTCAGAATCAAAGTCAGCATGTGTGATCAAATCACTACATACATGACTTTGATCTGTTAGCACCAAATCAATTGTTGAAGGGTTTCTTACAGAAGAAAAGCATGTAGGACTATTCGGAGACAAAATAGAATAGTATCCTGAAGAACAATCATTGAATAAAATTTTGCCATTGGAATTACTTTGAGAATTATTCCATGAACGATGTTTAGCGTTAAAATCGCCGATTATGAAAAATTTCGAACGATTCCGAGTGAGTTTTTGTAAATCACCTTTAAAATAATTTTTGAGCTCGCGTGTGCATTGAAATGGTAAATATGCTGCGGCAATAAATAAAATCCCAAGTTCAGTTTGAACTTCAATTCCCAAAGTTTCAATAACTTTCGTCTCAAGATGGGGAAGAGCACGATGTTTGATTCGGCGATGAATAACAATTGCAACTCCACCGCCGGAACCCTGAATCCTATCATATCTATCAACCACGTAATTGGGATCATATTTTAATTTTATGTTAGGTTTCAAAAATGTTTCAGTAATAATTGCAATATGCACATTATTTACTGTTAAAAAATTAAAAAGCTCATTCTCATTGGCCTTCAATGAGCGAGCATTCCAATTTAATATTTTAATTGTTTTATTTAAAATCATTGCTAAATTTTAAATTAGAAACAATTTTAATAGTAAAATTTGTGCCTATTTGAATGGCTTCAAACATTGATTTTGCCTGCAACATGGCGTTCATAAGATCGAACATTGCCTGTTGCAAAAAAGAAAGTTTACCTGCCGTAATAGGCCCCAGGCAGTTGACATTAGAAAAAATATTTTCGGCAGCAATATTAGCTGGAGTGATAGGTGTAGAATTATTTTCTAGCGTGTTTTGCTTACCCATATTAACGGTCATTTTCGAACTACCAACACTAGGCGGTATAATGTTCGAACTACCTGTAACCTGTGCATAAGTTAAACGGGTATGCAAAGGAGTACTATGCGTCACTGGTACGCTTGAAGAATTTTGTTTTGAAGTTGGTTTTAATTGAGAAATTGATTGCCTTGCCTTAACAATTACTAAGCGGACTGGGCATTGATAAAAATTTGACATATGGTTGCCGTTACAATTCGCACAGCGAAAATTTTTACTCTCTTTCACAGGACATGTGTCCTTTTTGTGAGAAGAGTCTCCACAATTAAGACATTTTTGGTCCATGTTACAGAATTTGGAACCATGGTCATAACGTTGGCAAGTACGGCATTGGGTGATATGCTTTTCACCTCCGCCATACTTCCTATAAATTTCCCACTTTACACGCACATTATACAAAGCAAGTGCTTTTTCAAAAAAATTTAAGTTGTTAACCTCATTGCGGTTAAAATGAATTAAATAATTAACAAGGGAAATTCCAGTTCTCTGACTGTTTTCGCCTCGTGATTTTTGTTTCATTAGAATTACTTGGGTAGGGGCTATGCCAAGTAATTCTGTTAAAGTAAGTTTGATCTCATCAACGGTTTGATCGTTGGTGAGACCTTTCAAGACAACCTTGAACGGCTTGGCGTTCTTGATGTCGTATGTAAAAAATTTGTACATCTTGTCAGTTAAATACTGAACAAGACGATCACGACCCTTTACTGAGTCGGCTAATAAGCGGCATTCACCTCTACGGCCAATTTGATAGGTAACTTTAACGTCAGAAACAAACGTTGAAAGTTCCTTTTTGAATATATTAAATTCAGAAGAAATAGTTACCACAATAGGTGGAACTTTCTCCTTTTTTAAAGATTTTATATTTTGTATAGTTTCATTATTAATAACTTCCATTTCACCAGCTTCTTGCTCAGGCAAAATATCAAAAGGATTGTCACTACAGACACTCGAAGTGTCAGAAAGAGATGCCTCTCTTTTCCTCCCCGCAGCGATGCGAGGTTTCTTTTTCCGTCCAGCCATTTCAGGTGATACGAAAAAATTTAAAACAAATGTTAAATTCAAAAGTAGGTAGTCTTGAGAAATACTGATGGGAAATAACTTTCAGGTAGTCTTTAAAAGACACACTGACAAAACACAAACTTTGAAGCTATCGGCAGTCAAAGACCAGTCCACAAGCAACCGAAAAAACGTCTGATCTGTAGGACAGTTCAAGACGCACTGATAATGACGACGTAATTAACGAAACAAAGTGAGAGATGAGAGAATCTGTCATTGTTACTTAGGTCCCTTTGAAAAATTACGCGAGATTTGATTAGTTTAAAAGTTACAGCTGATTTATTACAGAAGAGTGTGATTGAAAGTGCAGCGCTAAATTCGTATCTTTATTACGGAAACTACGATTGTTGTTTTTCTAAACATAAACCTAATCATCAACTGCATTTAGAAGACCAAGTTCTTGGCGAAATTGGTAAGTATGTAAGCAATAAATGTAAGAACATTATACTTTAGGATTGTTTCACTTTTTTCCGAGTTTGAGTTGTTGATGTTTAGTCATTCACTCTAGGAGTCAAGGGAAAATCCAGCTTAAAAACTTGCAGAGTTTTTTTTGGAGGCTTCGAAAATTGTCGCATCAATCCGCGGTTACCCTTGCTACCATAGAGCAGCGAAACTTAAAGTATGCCCACTCGGCAAACGACAAACGAAACTTCGCAAAGACTGTCAAGATTTGTGTGTCGACGAAGGTAAAAAATGTCCGTCTCAGTTTTTGCTTGTCTTCGCATAAATTCATCCGATATTTTTAAATATCGAAAGCCAAGAATATCGTTCGATGATATATCGATGCTAGTAAATTGCTTGATATGTCGAAAGAACAGTATCGATGTTCACGGTATCGACAAAGTATCGTACATCCCTAGAGCCGACACGATGATCCTCCAGTGAGACATGGTGTTGGGGAAGGCCCAACATGTTACCTGTATGAACCTGCAAATTGTCCTGCTTTCCGGAATGCTATAGGATAATCCACGATGAGCGTATCTTTGAAGTCGTAGCGCTGCAGAAACTTTGCTGGACAGAACAGAAGGTATGGAAAAGCGTTCACCGGGTGGCTATTTTCAACCAGAATTCTGGCACAGCCAGCGAGTTGGGAGCCGGTTTTATAGTATTGGGCAAGATGCGCTTAGGTTTGGTGGGGTAGCCCCTGATCAACGCGAGGATGTGTAAGTTGAAAGGACCGGTTCTTCAGCTACAGCATCATCAACGTGCACTGCCCACATTAGAGAAGACTCGACGATACCTGTCTGCGATGGACATGAAGCCTCAGGTAGGAGAGCAAGCCGTCAATCGGGTCAGATAGCCTGCAGGCCGAGTCTAATAAAAAAGGTTCGTGAGCTTTGGAGTCTCCCGTGGTATGGGGGCCGAAAAATCACGACTGCTTTCGTCTCCGGAGGATGCTCCGACCGAGTAGAATTCGCCGCCGGACGCTGATTAGATTGATAGTCCTTAACGGTTATGGATGTGGACTATGCTTGTGGAGAACTTACATGCCCTTGTTGACTTCGAGGTGTTGGGAGCTGCATGGGGAGCCATCTATCGTCCACGCCGCGAAAATTGGCAGGTTGCGTAGTGCTGGTCATTTCGTAAGGATTCGTTAGGGTGTAGGACGACAGCCCGGTAAAGATAGTTCTTAAAATGAATATGTCAGAGACAGGACGGAAAGGTTCACAGCTGGCAAGTTGTGGAAGACGACCTACGGACCCTGCGCAGACTACGGAGCTGGCGAACTGCAGTCATGGACCGAGTGAAGTGGGAACGACTTTTATGTACGCGCACACGTCGGCTTGGGACTGTTTGGTAAGGTTAGCCTTAGTCTAAGTGTATTGGTCATATAACTATTGTTGAGCTGATGTCTAATTTAGATTGCACGAGTATCCCAACCAAGAACTGCAATAAATTAGTACGATAAAATAATGTTATAGTCACTCTATGGAATTGTTTGAAACGTTCTCTGATGTGCAGTTCAAATTGACATATTTTTGCATTTTTTTGCCAATAACTCGGTTTGTGTAGAAGCTATCTTTTTTGTGTCTTCTACAAAGTTGTGTATTTGGGGGATATACAAATATATGCCGAACATTGTTGCCTTTTAAATTCTGCATTTTCTTAATAAAAAAAAATATTTTCGGAGACTAGTCTAATATGCAACGCGATATCTCCAAAACAACAGGAGTTATAAGAGAAACGTCTTTGGGAAAGCTCTCTGTGATGACATTATCTATAACTTTGGTGAAGACACCATTCCCCTAATGTCCCAGACTGGAAAGTTAGATTTTGCAGAGCCACTAGCGTAAAGAGTTAATTAAAAAGTTTACAATTGTGAGCTTATTTCTTGGCCATAACTTGGTTTGTATAGAAGCTATCATTTTTGTGTCTTCTGCAAAGATGTGTGTTTCAATGATATTGAAATATGTACTGAACAAAAAAAATCGAATTTTAAGTGTTAGGCTGATATGAAACGTTAAATCTCGAAAACAAAAGAAGTTAGAAAACAAGTGTCTTCAGCAAAGTTTTTCGTGACAACAAAATCTCTTCGAACCAAAACTGGCTCTTAAAATAGTGGTTTAGAGCTGTCGGCAAAAAAGATTACTAAACCCCGCTGCACTACGAATATCGAAACGTATGTCAGATATCCGGTGGAATACTTCTGATAATTCCCCGTATCTTGTTAGTAAAAGTCCCGAATTTTGTAAGCTTTTGCGGATAACCTAACTCAGTTGAGTTTATCATAAACTTTTGCAATAAATGATGAAATTCCGGCCATTCTGAGCTTAATTTAGTATCATTTCCTTTTTTGGCCTTTTCTGGCTTTCAGAAGGCGGTTTCGGCCATTCTGAGCTTAATTTGAGATCAATTTCTTTTCTGGCCTTTTCTGGCCTTTAGAAGGCGATTTCGGCCATTCTGAGCTCAGTTTGTGATCATTTTCTGTTTTGGCCTTTTCAGGCCTTTAGAAGGCGATCCAATGAACCTTCAATGTCTAGAAAAATGAATAAAAAGGCTTTGTGTCTTTAGCGCTCTCGATTTTTCCTACCAACAAATGAAACCCATCTATTGAAGATTTGCTTGTTTCGATTAGAAAATTGCTATTCAGCAAACTTAAATTCAAATTGAAATGTTTTATCGCGCTTTTCGGTCGGCATTATTGGCAGTATCAATCGCCCATTCTATCTTCAATTTATTGAATACAGGCTAATGTCTAAACCTTCATCGTAACCATATTTTCTGATGAGAGTCGATGGTAGAAGCTTCATGATCTTTCCTCAGAGTACCTAATTTTTATCTTTTTATTGGATTGCTTTGCATCCTAACCAAAGTAATTGTAACATTTTTAACCCTTTTACATATTTCTCGTCGGTTTGTTACAATTGAGCCATTGAGAGCAAAAGTTGTACATGTGCCATTTTAACACTTTTTGGGTTTTTTGAATAAATTGATGCAGAACGCAATAATGTACTAGAATATCCAAGAAAATCCGAAATCTGATAACCTGAACCGAAGTTATAGCCAAAACAGTTTTGGTAATTAACATAATTACCATTTCGTTGAGAGCAAAAGTGGTACATGTCCAGTCTGTGCATATTAGATGAATTGTAAGTCGAGGATCGTAGGATGTAAAACAATCATGTCTTCAGCAAAGTTGGTAAAGTGATTGAGTACTTTTAGATGAAGATCTGTCTGCTTTGGAATTTTCTCACTAAGTGGCGCTAGTGTACAATTTTGTAACAGAAATCATTACGCCTATTTCAGTATAAACTCGTATGCTGTTATCAAATATATATACACTAGCGCCCGGATGAGACAGAATCCTTTAACAAACAGATCATCATTCTATAGTAGGTACTCAATCACTTGGACAACTGCGCTGAAGACATGAATGTTCTATGTCCTAAGATTAGAGAGTTATAATGCATCCTCCATGCTTACATTGGACATGTACCACTTTTGCTCTCAACGTTTTCTGGTTGTCATTATTTTTCCCATAGAAAAAAAGTGGTACATGGTTTTCCATCAAAATTTGTGTAAGTTTCACAACCAGAACTCGTTATGCTTTCATGTACCGTCTTGTGAATCCTTTCCAGCAATGATTTAGTGCAGTTACGTTGGGAAAAATTGTTGAAAATAATTTACTATTTGATTGTTTTCGTTAATCGCGTCTCCTGAAAAATTTACTCAATGGCACATGTACCACTTTTGCTCTCAACGGCTCAATTGCGAAACACCTCTTCTGAAGAAAATAATACTGAATTGAACTCAGAAATGTCTCAGAACTCCGAAAGCCAAAAATTAGGTTGACTTCCAAAAATCGCTCTTAAAGGCCAGAAAAAGTTAAAAAACAGAAAATAATCTCGCATTAAACCAGAAACGACCCAGTGAGAAAATAATTGCGATTTAAGTTCAGAATCGCGAACAAAGGATATAAAAAATAGATTCCAAATTGTGATACAAATTGCGAAAAAGCTTGTAGATGCCGCAAAAAAGGCTCTTTTTAAGGCCACAAAAGAAACCGAATAAGACAATAAGATCTGAACTATAAGCTTATAATTGCGAAAAAAGCTTCTGAAGGCCAAAATAGAAAACTATCACAAATCAGTAACGTAGTCCCTCTTGGTTTTGGAGTTTAGATAGAAGCCTTTGATCTTAATTTCATTTTTCTAGATTAGGGTTCGGCATTACTGTTTTTATGGGGTGACAAAACTTGACCAACGAATTTCGTTTAGCAGTTAGTCCTAAAAGCATTGTCCTCCCGAAAAAACTCCAAATCGAGCAAATTTCCAGCTCAATCGATCTTCGGGATAAGGAACCTTAATGCGATCAAAACGCACATCAACTTTTTAATTAAATGTTTAAACAAAATTTCGTGAAAATGCATAAAACTGCAAGATGTCTCAAAAATTTGTTTTGGGCAAAAGCGACTTTCTGATAGAGCCTTTCAAACTTTCGAAAACTTCCAGACTCCCAGGAAAGTCGATATTTAGAACAATTTTTTTTTCAGAGACAGTACAAGATTTCGAAGTTTCGTTCATTTTTGATATATTTGGTGTCAAAACAAATGTTCAAAAATCGGAAATTTCTTGCTTTCCTTTTTCATCGCTCAGAAAAATGAAACTTCGACCGCCTTAAGGCGCGACTTCTGCAAGTCCGATTTCAGTCAATTGCCAAGGACTTGTGATACTAAAGTCTCTGTTCGTGGGCAGAAACTAATGACCATCCGGAATTAAGTCTGTTGCTAGATTGATTTTATTAAAGATATTCTACTTCAACCTAATCCACCAAAAAAAAAAAAAAAAACAGGAGAAAAATAACACAGTGCAACAAAAATTGACTTTTTTTTCTGCCTTGGCTTTTAAATATATTTTTTTTGTGTATTTTTATACAGAACTGAATTTTTCCGAGTTTAAACATATTTCAACTTAAGGGGCCATTTTGAATATTTGAGAAACCGATAATTTTTGTAGTTTTTTCGACGCCATTTTGTTTTGAGGCCAAATATCAAAATTCTAAGAGTTTGTCCACATTTTAGCATCTTTGTACCCATCTTTTGAAAAAAAAAAAAAACAGAGCTTAAACCGGACAAAAACTGAGCACAAAACGGTGATTCTACGAAACCGGGTTTGGCATAGTTTTAGTATATTTTTCACAAAGCAAAATCATATCGATTATTTTTTAGCATTAATGGTAATTCGCTAATATCTTAAAGTGGTAGTCAAATTATATCTTATTTTGAGTAAAAAAGTCTCAGAAATCGAATGGTAGGTGTCTGATCTACGTAAAATGTCAGCAGATAAACCGATTTTAGTATTGTAGGGGAATTGGGGCAAAATCGACATTTTGCTCCGGATTTTGCATAAGGACTTTTTTCGAGGAGACGAAATAGTCAATGTGAAATGTCATTCGATGAATAACCTTTCGAATGTTGTTCTCGAATTGACCATTGACTGAACTGTGCAACGCTTTATTTGAATAGCACGTGCGTTGCTCGGTAAGCGGAATCGCTAATAATAGCAAGAAAACACATAATTTTTTATGTTGTTCTCTTATATTATGTGGTCGGTGTGCGACCAGACCGAACCAAGCGCCATTTTTTTTTAAATTGAGTTTTTAATACCAGTGTATGGTAAATTTGATAATCTATCTTTCATTATAAAACGAAATCATTTGAACAGTTTATAATGGTATTATAACCAAATTGCTTTACAGCAGTTTGCAGGAAACATACGGGGTGGTTAAACTTTGATCGCCGATTACTCGAAATAAAGTTTTTGGCGCTAGGTTCGGTCTGGTCGCATGCCGACCATATATTCTTCGCACTCATACCCCTACTACATCACAACCCAAATTCTGAGTGACTGACGTAAGCGCGCCAAATCATTTTTTTAATCCCGTTTTGTTGCATAACAGTCATTGTTTTAGATTACTCTCTTTCAACTTATTTCTCTCCTCAATATTCTCATAATTTATATTTTTTATCAAAATCAACTGTCACTTTCTAAATGTCAAAAAAGGAAAATGCCTCGGAATAACGAAAAACTGTTTTCAAAGAAGAGACTAACAAAGAAAATAATCGAAAATTTAACTTTGAGTTGTCAAAAAATATTAAAAAAAATCCCAAATTGAACTCAGAATTGCAAACAAAACGCTTCTGAAGGTTATAAAAGGTCGAAAAATGTAATTTTCAATTTAGCTCAAATGCCCATAAATGTTATTGAAGTCCATAGAGGTTCAAAAAATAAAATCCTTAACTGGACCAGTAGAGATTAAATGAGGGATGAGCTCATCATCATAAAAGTGAACACATCAGAGTAAAGATAAGCCCAAATTGAGTTTGGAATTACAAAAAAAAAAAAACGCTCTGAAGGTCAAAAAATAATTCCAAATTAAGTAGACCAGAGAAGACCCAAAGAGAAAATGTTCCTTGATTGAGCTCAGAATTGTAAACTTTAGAAACGCAAAAAAACATTTCTCAAATCAAAATGTTATTGTTAAAATCATCTCACACACTGGTTGTCTTAATGATGAAATGTCTTAAGGCTATTGCAAATGTTGATAACCAAAACACAAAACACCAGGATTATCGTCTACGGAGAAGTTGCATGAAGTTATTGACACGTTAAAGCTCAAATATGAGCTGCTACGTTGTTTAAGCTGACTGACATAGAGTGTATAGGGTCGTGTTGCCCATATTATGTATTGCGATGTGGATGAAAAAAGACCCTAAAGAATTAATTTCAAGAACAGTCCCACCAGAGTATAGTACACGGTCGCTAAACTCCGATGTTATTTCGAGGGCAATTGCGAATTGTCGATTTGCCTTTTATATAATTTCATTACGTTATTCATAGTTATTCATTACATTTCATAGCTTGACCAAACATGCTATAGCTGTACAGTAGAGATGGTCGGGTATGGGAAATTTGTTACCCGTACCCGACCCGTACCCGATTTATCGAGAATTTTCAAACCCGTGCCCGACCCGAACCCAAAGTCGGGTTTGTTTAAAATACCCGTACCCGACCCGTACCCGAAAAAAATACCCCGAAATTGCCGGTACCCGAACCGTACCCGACCCGTCCTGGATTTTTTTTATTATTTTTTTTTTTTCAAAATAACTGGCTACCTCGCATATAAACGTCCGCTCGTCTGATGTTGAAAAATTTGACCATATTTATCACGCAGCAAAATATCTATTCACAACTTTGTACGGAGAATTTGGGTTCCATTTTTCGTGTTAGTTACCTCATATTAAAATTGATCAAGGATTTCAATTATTTATTTTGTATGTATACGTATGATTCATATAAAATGCTGGAAAATTTTTATTTTGTTTTCGAGAGATCAAAAAAAATTCAATAGAATTTTTTTGAAAGATTCATAATAACTTTATAATGAACCAGATCGGAACAACTAGAAGATCAGGATAAATTAACCTATAGTGGACCCCTTTATTTTATTAATTTGTGTTTGTGATGCAGACTAGCTGGACAATATGTTTCCAGATGGAAGTTTTCTGAAAATCACTCGAGTTTTCACATACAATGAATTAATCTGGCGGGTGGTCTAGTATAGGGAAGGGATCCACTATATATTAATTTACCCTACTAGAACAACACGGAGAATGATGAGAGATGCATGTCTGGTAGAGTTTAAAATAAACGACGTGTTTATGTGCACATCGTAGCAACCTGGAATCTAAAATTTGGTATAACACAGATATTTCTGTACATACGGCATCCTTGATCGTAGTGCAAACCAAGACCTGGGAGGAAGAAACGAATACTACACTAAAAATTGGTCGAAACGGACATTTGTCGTTTTTTGATAGCGTGTAACTATCTTCCTGCTGTAACCCGAGCATGACTCGAATATGTTTTTAGTAACATCAGGAATACTAAATGTGCAAATTTGTCTGTAAAACACAGATTTTTCTAGTTAGTTTCTTCGGATTTTTAAGTTTATATATTTACGCTAATTTTTTTTTGTTCACACATTTATTTGACACGATTTCGCAGACTTACGCAGAGTTGCAATAATTTTACAATTTTATACCTCACTATTTTGTGAAACGAAAATCAACATTCAACCGTGATGAAGTGTATAGTTCGAAATTGTTACCAAACGACAGTGTTTTTGATACCCGTGTAATAATTACGGAGGAGGTATTCCACATACACGTTTTAACCACAAAAATGCCTTAAATATTACAAGGTATACAGCCCTAGGGTTGTATGAAATGGTGACGTGGGACTAAACACTGTAATTAGGGGTTTTTTTGTTACAAAATATACAGAGTCTGCAGCCAGAACCAATGTGTTTGCTCAGCGACTGTACGTATTTTTTTCTGCCTCCCCTGGAAATCAATTTTTGAAATATATTCAACAACACTCGAAAGAATATCGTTTATATCTGACGATATTATGCCTGTAACATTTTTTTGTGCAAACAACATGTATTTGACAAGGCACAAGCATATCGTGCTTGTTGAAGAAGCACCAAGAATTTCTCGTAATGCGTCAAAGTCAGAGTTAACTCTATATCCTCAACAACCAAATCCAATAATACTTACGTTATCATAATGAATGGTTTTGTCTTATTTAACTCTGAATTAAACAAACTCGATCAAACGATTATAACAAACGGATATCATAAATATATCTGAACTTGATAGAAATAACAAAGCCTGCAATATTCTTGATATGCCAGAATGATAAAAAGTACAGAATTATATCAAATTCTGTTATCATACACTTGAATGTTCAAAAGTGTGTTTTTCTAAAGCATATTTATAACAGAATTTGTTATTCAGTTGACAAAATAGTGTACATTCTAACTAATTCTGATCTTTTTCTGCCAAAAATCTTACAAAACTTGCTATAATTTGTAATAATCAGTAAGTGATTTTGATAGAAATTTTGATATTTTAACTATTAACGAGACCAAGTTTAGAACACAAGTTGATGCAAAAAGTGCGTAACAATATATCAAGGTTTGTTATAATCCTGATATTTTTGACTGATCGGGAATCTATAAAATGGATCTTACTTTCAAAATAATATGGAAGTCCTTACAAAGGATTAATTAACCTACTAATTAACCCGGCAAACATAAGAAGATATTTTAAACATAATTATTAACAAGTTGCAGCAAAAACTCGTAGCAATCCACAATAACATTTTAGTTTTTTGCTTGATTTTTTTTTCATTTGCCTACAACTGCATTCGCTGTATTACGAAGACAGCTAATATACGTTTATTATGGAAAAGCTTAGAATAATAATATATCATCTAACAATTTTGAAATGTAAAAAGAGATTCTAAATAAATCTTAGTGAGTAAACAAAAAATTCACAACCATTCGCAAGTTCTTACTCTTCTATAAATGTATATATTTAGGAATTTACTCTTTCGATACTATCCGGTCACGATTATTGAGTGAATATCGAAGATAAAATTAAATAAATATCCGTTGCAAAAATTTACAGTTCTTGTTGAGTAATTTGATGGTAATCATATTTAAGAGATCAACTTTCAATCACCATTAACAGCAGCATTGCAGTTTTTCCTCGATTGCACACCGCACACGTATAGAAATGTACGAACAAAAGTGTACCACTGCAATCCGAATAGTACCGCTGCAGTACGAATAGAAGAGTACCGCTACAATCATAGACAATGAGAGACCTGCGGTTCTCTACTCCACTAGTACTGCTGCTTTTACCGGCATGTTTTCTTTCAAGACAACAGTTTTTATTAGATTCTGAAAGCAGGTTTAAAAATTGTTCAAGAAAAGGGGGTTGTTTCAAACTTTTCGAAAAACCTTTACCTTCGAGACATCAAATTAGTCTACGTTCATAGAAGCAAACATAAATTGACCTATTGGGACGGGGAGACTCTGTCAATTTTTGTTTCGATATTGATACAGAGAATATCACATGGAACGGATGGTGTCCATTCACGTCGTCTGTGCTAGGAATGCTCGCATGTAATTGGTTCATTATTCGCGTAAATTTTTTATTGAAACATTTTATCAATTTTACCGCTTAGCAATGAAATTAGAGTGATAACTAGCATATTAAAAAATTGTTATACATTTTATCTATCCAACAACATATTGGTTATTGTTATCCATCATGTGGTTATGCTGTTATTAACGTTTGAAATCTGACGCAACATTTGCCAGTTTCATTTCCAATTTTACAGAATGCATCCCAATATAGTAAACAAAGACGTAGTCCCACGTCAAAAAATCGGCAAACTTTTAAAACTCGTATCTTACCAAGAACAGAAACATTATGTTTCAGAAAATATTATTAATTTTATTGCGTGTATGTATGTTATCATGATAAGTATTTTTCGAATAAGTCCACGGTCAAGTAAAATGCAATCATCCTTCCACAGTGATGACGTTGCCGGTGCAACTACAAAATTGTCGCTACATAAAACAGAAGCAATTAAGCAGTTCCTCAAATTTCAAAAGAAAACCGGCTTGCACCGTAAATCCAGAAAGCGCAAGCTTAATAATCGAAATTCGCTGGCAGGGTTATTACTGAAAGTTTATGAAATTTATTATTTTACGTAAAAATAAACCAGAATGTTTTGGGTAACCACACTGAATACAAAAAAATGCTTGCGTTGAATATTTTATCAAGCAAGGCGATACCTTTAAGTTATTACAATACCTGCTACTAAAAAATGTTTTTTTCTCCTGGTTCAAGTTGACAACTCATTCTGATTCATTTGACTTTCTCACAGCTTCGTATCCGTTTCTCCCTTCCAGACCAAGACTATGCTAAAACACCTAGGCTTGAAAAGGTAATAATTAAATTCTCATAATGCACGAAAATCGAACTACCCGTACCCGACCCGAACCCGACCAGTTGAGAATTTTTCAAACCCGTTCCCGACCCGAACCCGAAGCCTTGGTTTTTAAATTACCCGTACCCGACCCGAACCCGAAAAATATTTTTTGGCGTTACCCGAAACCCGACTCGAACCCGTTTGGGGCAACCCTCACCATTCGATTTGGTGGTCCGAATTCGTTTAGAAGTAGTAACATGGTATGCATTTGAAAAGGGCACAACTTCCACACCATGTCACTGTTCACTGTTTATAATAATTATTCTAATATTATCGATGTCGATTGTTAGTTCACGCAAAATTTACAAAAACAGATCGAAGTTAGATCAAACATTCTTCTACTATCTCTTCATCAACACAAAACGTTACTTTCTGGAACGGAAACTTTTGGACAACGAAGAGAATATTTTTCCTCTTTTAATCGGATTAATACTTGTTGTGATCATAACGAAGCTATAAATCAATTCTGTAGTGAGGAGACTAAAAATATCCCTGCTTTAAATTTTATATTAAATTTCACATCAACCACGACAGCAGTAAAAATCGGTGCAGATAAGCTAAAAATAGATTTATCCGCGAATTCTAGGTTTAGAACCAGTTCAAACGTTCGGTAGGTTCTGGCATCGGTCCAATGACGATATTTTTTCGGACAGCAAAGCAACCAAGTAAAATAGTAGTCCCAAGGTTGAATCAATTTATGGGATCTATACTGACCAAAACGCAAATGCGTTGTTTGTTCAAACATTACGTTTTTTCCTAGAAGTTTAAGGTTGGTCTGACCTCGTTTCACATGTGATTAGTGGTAATTCATCGCCGCGATGGTATGTAATTGAGCACCTCAAGCCGGTATATCGGAAGCAAATGATTTTCCTAGACTATATACAGACAACTGAAAGTTGAAACTGCGCCAAAGGGCGAATGAAAATCGATTTTATGGGCTTACCGACCGAGGTAATATTTATATATAAAGGTTCCCGTTCAATTGTATGTTTGTTCTGGTCTGTTTGCAGTCTGATATCTGCTGGAAGTTGTATTATTAGTGCAGTGACATCTTTTTCAAGTGCATCGTGCTGAAAGTGTGAAAAGTAAAACTGTTATAAATTCACTGAATTTTGCTGTTTTTTTTCTCAACCTTTGGCTTATAAAGTATAAGTTGAGAAAAGCATCCTTGAAACATTTGCATATTCTATATCCGAATTTCATATTTCGATCTCGCGTGTAAATATCTTCTGATTCAACCAGACGGATAATCAAGAACAATAATACTTTTTTAGTCCTGTCTGAGAAGATAATATTAGAATGGAATAACCCGTTCTATGACTTTTTTCTTTAACAACCGATCTTTGCATCGACGGAATTTTACTTCCTCGTAAATTATTTAAGGAACATTTCCAAAACAAATGTTAGAATTTTCGAAAGCGTCCACAAATCCATTCTTGCGTTTAAACACGCAATCTCGCCTCAGCTGACGTCAAACGTGCCGGCAGACGGCAGAGGCGTTAATAATTTCCGTAAGCATCGCATGTTTGTCATTACTTTAAACTGCTGATTTACTATCGTCACCAGGTGTCAGTGGGCAAACAAACGTGCGCGATATTCGCTTCCTACTGTTGGGTGAAAAAAAAAAATCCTGTCGTCATTAGGTCCGATTAAGTTTTTTGATTTTTTTTGGACATGAAGCTAATGAAAAGGAAAACCGAATAAAATATTGCTTACATTTTACCGGTTCTGAATCGGACTTTAATCCTGGTCTAGACCTTAATTTACATGAAATTCATTTATGCTAATATTGCTATGCAATTTAGCGTGAGTTACGGGACAATTCTAGAGAATCGACAGTCAGCTGCTCAGCCAGGTTTGCGATCTACGTGACTTCAGACTACGCGTCCGCGATTCCAACAGAGTGGGTTGAGGAGATCGTTTGAGCCGTAAGTTCTTGATAGATGGAATTGATGGGTTCTTTCGAGCTGGAGCACAAACGTGATGACGATTTACCGGTCTGTTGTTTGGATGACACGAACCGCCGATGGGTTCTTGATCTTGTTTCGCCGGCAGAATTACAAAAAAGTTTGGCGCACAGGTTGAATTCAAATTGCAGTGAAGGTAGAATAATTCGACGAAAAGCTTTCCGTTCAGCTTTGTTCTTTGTCAGTAGGTCAGAAACCATTTTACGACTTTTAGATTGAATACTTTTGAGTCTCCACTGGAGTAAAATAAGGGTAATAAAATTATTAGCATGTTTCTCACGTTCAAATTCAACAAATAACTTTCTTCACACCCTTAACTGTACCAATTTGCTTGATAAATATCTCCTTTGATCTCGTTATGGCAAGTGCCACACGAGGAGTCATTTAAGTGAGTGCGAAATCGCTCAACTGTGTAACGGCGCTAATTCCCACTCTGGATTCACATAACGATCTTCTCTTTGCAGATCAAGTTTCACCGCCACAAACGAATTGTCAACTCGCGCGTGTATTCATATTTATAATATTGGATGGTTCAGTGAGATGTAAACTTAGAGGAATAATATTTACGCTTACTCATCTTGAGATTCGCTCGGACGTTGATTGCACTAATTAGCGATACCGCTGTTAAAAATCATACCGTGACCAACACTGAAACAAGTCGACATATATTCTCTATTCAATTTGTCCAATGAATTGAACGTACCAAAAGATCTCTTATTTTAAATGATTCCATTGGAAATCCATTTGTAAATTAAATGTGATACAATAATTTCAATGAATCGCAAAATGAAATAATAATTATCGGATTTTCACATCCATTTTATTTGAAATTCATTTACGTCTAACATGTGCCGTAAAAAGTTAAATTTACAGGCAATATTGCAGAATACATTTCATAAAGTAGGTATATAAAACCGTCATGTATCGAAACCAACATATAAATCTTATTGATAAATCCATTAAAAAACACACGTCGCCGTGACTTTGTCAGTTTAACTTGTGAAGTTTTGTTTTGACGTTTGGATTTGGTATCGAATAATCCAGATTGTTATTCAAAATGGCTACACCACGAAAAGACGGCGTCTTATTGAGCGATTGGAAGGATATTTCCTTATCTCCAATGGGTAAGTTATTTTTCGTTACTTCATTTGAGTTTAAACTTACATAGATATTCACAACTATAGATCACACCGAAGAAATTGGCTTTTATATATTCGTAGGGCAAACAACGACCAGACCATTGGAACTCGGATCAAGTGGCCAACGTTGAACCGGTAATTTCTTTTTTATTAATCATTTGTCAGGAAGTCGGTAGTGAAATCTCTCGAAAGTTGTGACTGCCACTGACCGACGTAATTCATTTTTGCTTTAATTTATAGGATTGCCGTTTAACGGTCAACAATTTCTTAAAATAAATATTATTTTCATAATAAATTCTTATATCCTTCATAAAAAAAAACACTTCGATTTTTTTTCATGTACATATCATATGAAAGAAACAGTCCCTTTAGTGAAGTTATTCCTATAGGATAATAACACGAAATGCATGAGATTTTCCTATGAAATTGTTATTACATGCCAAGATATAAATTATGGCATTTCCAATGAGTCTAATGGATTATTTGTTCTTTAGTTTTTAAAGGATTTTCTTATCTATTTTAAAAGCTTGGTAGTAATGTGAGTCTATCAGAAGAATGCATGAAATATTTTCGATCACATCGTTTTGATTGGAAGTTCTAATAGTGCAAATTTATAACACTCCCATATAATATGAATAGGTGAGATTATTTCAGTGTAGAACTGTCATAAAAACGATCAAATCCTGGTTCGTTCTTCAATTAATACAACAAATCCATGTTTTTGATTGATGTTGATCATCGAAACGAAAAACAAAATGTATATTGATTTACAACAAATCTCTTTATTTAACCAGCATAGTTCCCAACTACTTTTTTTGTGCTCTCTCGAATTTGCATGCTGAGATCACCGATGGTAATTAACTACTATTGACATCGTTAGTTAGTTGTGTGCTGATTTCCGTGAAATATGCTAATACCTTCATTAGGCCTAGCGGTGGCTTTTTGTTCGGTACTCGGCTTCTGAGTAAACTAAAACGTTGTTGATTGTTGTTGTTACAAACAAGCACAAAACGAATAAAACGACAGATTATTTTGCTTTGGTTGAATACGTTTCAGCGATCTAAAGAGGCATTTTTAGTCTGCACGGTAGCAGTGCTAGGAACATGCGAAGCTGAAAATTTAATTTTGGCGACAATATTGACAATGTACTTAGTAGGGTTTACTTTGTTATGAATATATGAATACGATCGAGTTTGATTGATTTACTGAATTTAATATACTGACAATAGAAGAATGTAAATAAAGCGCTCCTATCAGACGGTTGTCGCCTTCAGAAGAATCAGTCCACTTAGGAAGCCAAGAAGCCATGCTACTGCCAAATGGAGACCTCTTGAAACACTGCCGAAGTAATCAACTAGAAAAAGTGACAACTTATACAACCCAAACAAATCCTGATCATCCATCCCATATTACATCCTTCGACCTTTTCTTATTTCAATTCCATAAAGAATAAGGGAAAATCTGACCGATGAATATGACTATCACCAATCAATTAAAAATATAGTAGGGATTAGTATTTTTTTCACAAAGATCATTGATATTCTTAGTAACCAAATTTACAGAAATTTAGTTATTATCATCTTAGCACTAAGCTGTAAAAAACTGCTCTAGAAACTATTTCTTGTCTGTCCAGATCAACGCTTAGTCGTTGAATTCAAGTTTAGGTTGGTTATTAAAGTCTAAAGAATTCCAAGGATGTTTTTACGTAAAAATTCGTTTGGCAAATTAAGAATTTTCCTATTAAAGCGCAAGGTTTCCATAAAAAGTGCGAATTTTTTCAACATTTCTTTATTTAATAATAACTTGTTATTAAATGATGAAATACATTTCAAAAAACAGTTCGCTACCGTCTACTCGGCTTTGGAACAATGGAACGACAAAAGAAATTTCAACAAACAGAATTTATCGCCAAGATTATCAACAACGAAAGGGAATCTCGAAGAACGCTGTCTCTGTTAAAATTCCGGGCGAAACTTTCATAGATTGTCTGTAGTCGTAACCTCGCTGTTGTGGAAAACTTGTTCGAATTCGAGGAACCATCTCTTATGTTGAAACAAAAATACGTCCCCTTTTGACGTGGGACTACGTCTTTGTTTACTATACTGGGATGCATTCTGTAAAATTGGAAATGAAACTGGCAAATGTTGCGTCAGATTTCAAACGTTAATAACAGCATAACCACATGATGGATAACAATAACCAATATGTCGTTGGATGGATAAAATGTGTAACAATTTTATAACACGCTAGTTATCATTGTTATTTTACTGCTCAACGGTGAAAATTGATAAAAAGTTTCAGGGAAACATACGCGAACAATGAACCAATTACATGCGAGCATTCCTAGCACAGACGACGTGAATGGACACCGTCCGTTCCCCGTGTTACTCTCTGTATCGATATCGATATAAAAATTGACAGAGTCTCCCCGTCCCAAAAGGTCAATTTATTTTGGCTTCCATGAGCTTAGACTAAAATGATGTCTTGAAGGTAAAAGTTTTCCGAAAAGTTTGAAACAATCCCCATTCTTGAACAATTCCTAAACCTGCTGTCAGAACGTAATAAAAACTGATGTCTTGAAAGAAAACATGCCGGTGAAAGCAGTACCAGTACCAGTGGAGTAAAGAACCGCAGGTCACTCGTCGTCTATGATTGCAGCGGTACTATTTGTACATTTCAGCGGTACACTTCTATTCATACTGCAGCGATACTATTCGTTTTGCAGTGGTACTATTCGTGTGCATTTGAGGAAAAACTGCATTGATGCTGTTGATGGTGATTGAAAGTTTATCTCATAAATATGATTACCATAAACTATTCAACAAGAATTGTAAATTTTTGCAACAGATATTTGTTCAATTCTATCTTCGATATTCACTAAATAATCGTGACCGTATAGTATCGAAAGAGTAAATTTCACATATACACATTTATAGAAGAGTAAGAGCCTGCGAATGCTTGTGAATTTTTGGTTTATTTACTAAGATTCATTAGAATCTCTTTTTACATTTCAAAATTGTTAGATGATATATTATTATTCATAGCTTCACTATAATTAACGTATGTATATTAGCAGTCTTCGTAATACAGCGAATGTAGTTGTAAGTAAATGAAAAAAATTGTCAAGCAAAAAAACAAAAATGGAATTGTTGATTGTTACGGTTCTTTGCTGGAACTCGTTAATAATTTTTTTAGACATATCTTCTTATGTTTGCCAATTAATGAACCTTTGTAAGGGCTTCTATATTATTTTGAAAGTAAGAGCCATATTATAGATTTGATTTAATCAGAGTTAAATAAGACAAAACCATTTATTATAATAAAGTAAGTATTATTGGATTTGGTTTTAGAGGATATATAGTTAAATCTGACTTCGACGCATTACGAGAAATTCTTGGCGCTTTTTCAACAAGAATGATATGCTTGTGCCTTGTCAAATAAATGTTGTTTGCACAAAAAATACTACAGGCTAATACTGATATCGCCAAATATATACGATATTCTTTCGAGTGTTGTTGAATATATTTAAAAAATTGATTTCCAGGGGAGGCTGAAAATAAAAATAAGTACAGTCGCTGAGCAAACACCTTGATTCTGTCTGCAGGCTCTGTATTTTTTGTAACAAAAAATCCCCTAACTACAGTGTTTAGTCCCACGTCACCATTTCATACAACCCTAGGGCTGAATACATTATAGTATTTAATTTTGGCAGCACAACATTTAATCAGACTATTGTTAGTTGAATTAAATTGAATAAAGAAATTATACTATTATATTTTATGACAATTTTTGTCGGGAAAATTTCTCTTGAATTGGCCGAAGTCTATTTTTTGCCAAAGTGTTGACGAGTTCTGAATTTTACCTGCTGGCGTAATTTGAAACATTAATTTTTGACCATTTAGAAGCATTTTTGGGAGTCCCAACCTAATTGACGATGTTTTTTTTTTTCGACCTTCAGGAGCATGTTTTTTTGACGTAGAACTACGTTTTTCTTTAGCCTACCACATAGGGATGTAAATAGGAAAACTATTAACGAAAAGGGGACGAAATATGTCCCTTTTTAAATGCTCATAAATCGGTTTGTTTTCAACCGATTTCCTTGATTTTTGCAGCAATTATTTGGAAAATTATACACGCATCCACCCAAATGTAGAAAATTGTTGATTGATTATGCAAACTATTGTACTATTGATAATTGTCAAGCCTAGTTTAAACGAAAATTACGTCCTCTGATTGGTCGTTATATGATTGCTTCCCTAGCACGGTCGACAGAATCATATACCTTGCAATTGAAAACATGCTATTTGGCCTATATAAGAGCCTGTTTCAGCCGAAGCTGAATCAGTCATTCGCTCTCAGACTGTTGAGAAGTACAGTTCTATTTCTGAAAAGCCGGGTTAGTTAAAAATTTTATTCCGTTTTGTGCGACAGTTCGTCGCTTGCATCGCTGTGTGATGTCAAAGAAAAAGAGAAGAGCAGGCTCGAGCCCTGCGAAACAAAACTCTGCTGCTGAAGTAGGCAGTAAAAATAAGAAACCAGGCGGAAGCAGTTGCACTTCGAAAAGTGTGGCTGACTGCGACACGGTGACAAACGCTAGCGACGTTGAAGATTTTGGCGGGCCGACTGATGTTCCGGATTCTGCCAGCCCCAATACGGTGAAAGTGAAGCTTCCCCCGCTGGTAGTGAAAAACGTTCCTCTCAACAAGCTCATTAGCGACTTTGCATCGCTGGGCGTAGCAGCTGAATATAAGTTATGCGGCATCGGTACGAGGTTATGCTCCACACGAAGGTGGATTTTGAGAAGGCCACGAAGTTTTTGAAAAATTCTAAATCTGAGTTTTTCACCCACGACATTCCTGGGGAAAAGCCATTCAAGGTGGTTATCAGAGGCTTGCCAGGTTTTGACCCCAAGCTGATCGGTGCCGAAATCAAGGATCGGTACAAATTGGCCCCAATTGCTGTCTATCCGATCAAACGCAGGAATGAAAATGAAAGGAAATACCTGGACTGCCTCTTTCTGGTTCATTTCCCAAAAAGGACAGTTACACTGAGCGCTTTGCGAGCCATCCGCTCTTTGTTCTCCATTATCATCCGTTGGGAGCCCTATCGAGGAGGCCGTCGAGACGTTACACAGTGTCAGAGGTGCCTCAACTTCGGTCACGGTACCCGGAACTGCAACATCAAACCGCGTTGCAACATCTGCGCCAAGGACCACTCTACGTCGGATTGCCCTGTGGACGATGCTGGTGCGGTACAGTTTAAGTGTGCTAACTGTGGCGGTGATCACCAGAGCTCTGATCGACAGTGCCCGAAAAGGGAGAGCTTCAAACATATCCGCAAGCAGGCGTCGTCAACCAACCAGCCGAGCAGGAAGAAAGACAAACCACCGGTCTTCAGGGCGGAAGATTTTCCTCCTCTGCGTTCATCCCAGCAAGCAGGGCAACCAAGTACGCGTACGCAACTTGACCTTCCACACTCACCATCCGGCGGGTCAGCCGGTCAACGGTCGCCTCCCCCCCCCTGGCTACTGGCGTCCACCCACAACAACACCACCGAGCGCTGAGTCCGAGAAGTACTCTGCGGATGAGCTGCTAGAAATTTTTAGCAGCATGACCAATGCCCTTCGTGCGTGTCGCAACAAGCCCGAGCAAATCCATGTGCTCGGTAAATTTATTATCCAATATGGATCCTAAACCCATCTCCATCGTCACCTGGAACGCTTGCTCTGTTAGAGCAAAAAACATTGAGCTTGCTGACTTTCGCCGCAAGTACAACATCGACGTGGGTCTACTCACAGAGACCCACCTGAAGTCCGGCGACAGTTTTTGGCTGCCGGATCACAACATCATCCGTCTCGATCGCACCAACTCCAGGGGGGGTGGTATAGCGATCGTCGTTAGAAAAGGGATGAAATACAACATCTTGCCGCACATCCACACCGCCATCATCGAAGCCCTTAGTGTGGAGGTCAAATCAGCTACCGGGTTCATCCGGTTCATCGTCGTCTACTGTCCTCGCCAGTGTAGTATCAGCAACGGTACAGCAATGCAGTTCAAGAACGACCTGGCAACCATCACCAGGACCAACTCCCGCTTCGTCGTTGGGGGAGACCTAAATGCTCGGCACGAGGCTTGGCGAAATTATCGGCAGAATCAGAACGGTCGTCAACTCTTCGAACCTCGCAGCATGGGTTTTATACGGTGCAGTTTCCGGATGAGCCGACTTTCATCTCCCCAGCGGGGAACCCTTCAACCCTGGACTTCTTCCTGGCCAACATCGAGTTCTCCAAACCAGTGGCCCACAACGATCTGAGCTCAGACCACCAACCTGTCGTTGCTGAGGTGGGGATCGGTGTTGCTCCTGCCAGCTGTCTGCGGAAAGATTACCATCATGTCGACTGGGAGCGCTTTGCTCGAATGGTGGACAACAACATCGATGAGGCGCCGCCGCTCGACAGCGTGGAAAACATCGACCAGGCGTTGGAGGGTCTCCAACGAGCCATAAACGTGGCCGACGAGGCGTGTGTGCGACGTGTTCCTGTGAGGGGTAAGTTCCTTGCTATTGATTCCCATATCCGGCTGCTAATTAGACTGCGGAATGTGCGTAGACGCCAGTTCCAGAGGACCAGGGATCTGGACATTAGGCTCGAGGTGACCGATCTGAATAGGCAAATTGCTTCCAGGATGGTCTCACTCCGGAATGAAAATTTCGGACGCTTAGTCCAAAGTTTGGACGACCGCTCCAGGCCATTCTGGAAAGTAGCCAAAGTGCTGAAATCGCACCCCAAACCAGTTCCTTCCCTCAGGGTCGGAGAGAGGCTTCTTGTTGCACCGGTCGAGAGAGCAAATGCGGTAGGCGATCACATTGCCTCATCGCATTTGCTTGGCTCGACCATGGCTAGTCCAATGGAAGACCAGGTCGAGCAGTGCGTCCGCGACCTCGAAAACTTCCCCTGTACCGTTCCTCAAGAACATAAAATCACAGCAGAACAGGTTTGCTCAGCGCTGATGAGTACTTAGAACATCAAGGCTCCTGGGTTTGACGGGGTCTTCAATATGGTCTTAAAAAATCTCAGCAACAGGGTTCACCTGTTGTTGAGCTCTACCTTCAACAGATGCTTGGAATTGCACTACTATCCAAGCATTTGGAAGATAGCCAAGATCATACCGATCCGCAAACCCGGGAAAGATCCGACGTTAGCATCAAGCTACCGTCCGATCAGCCTACTCTCATCGCTGGGCAAACTGTTTGAAAAACTGATCCTCAACCGCATGATGAAGGTGGCTGAGGAAAAAAACATCTTACTCCCGGAACAGTTTGGGTTTAGGAAGGGTCACTCCACCACGCACCAGCTGGTGCGGGTGATGAACAACATCAGAAGGGACAGGGCTGTATCCAACTCCACAGCCATGGCATTGTTGGACGTCGAAAAGGCGTTTGACAATGTCTGGCATGACGGTCTGGTATACAAGCTCTGTGCCTTCAACGTTCCACCATATTTGACAAAAATCATCTGTAGTTACCTTCGGCAGAGGTCGTTCAGGGTATCGCTGAATGGTTGTTTATCAAATACTTTTTCCATCCCAGCAGGGGTCCCGCAGGGCAGTCTGCTGGGCCCTTTGCTGTACAGCATTTACACCTCCGACATTCCTTCCCTAGGAGATGGCTGCGTGCTCTTTCTGTTCGCAGATGACACTGCAATTGCCGTCAAGGGAAGAATGCCTCGTGAGATCACCAACAAACTTCAGCGATGCCTAGACGCCTTTGTCGAGTATGCTAACACCTGGAAAATCAAGATCAACGCTTCCAAAACCCAAACAATAATGTTCCTTCATCGACAATCCCCTAAACTGAAGCCCCCTCCATCATGCGTTGTGGTCATGAACGGTACCGGGGTTGAGTGGTCTTCCGAAGCTATCTATCTTGGACTGCTATTCGACGAGAAACTTCTTTTCCGATCGCATGTGGAGAGGACACTGGTTAAGTGCTCAGCTTTGGTTCGGTCACTATACCCGCTAATTTGTCGCAGATCTCGCCTCTCAAGAACAAACAAACTGGCAGTCTACAAACAAATAATTGCCCCCGCGGTCTTTTACGCGGCTCCGGTGTGGGAGTCATGTGCACAAACTCACTGGAACAAAATCCAGGTGGCACAAAACAGAATGTTGCGGATGATTCTCGATTGTCCCTATGATACCAGGATCACAGACCTCCACCAAGAAGCAGCTACTCCAAGAGTAGATGCCAAAATTACAGAAACCAAAACTAAATTTGTACATAAATGTCAGCACTCAGAATACGCTCTAATAAGCGGCTTGTATATAGTAGGTCAAGTTAGATTTAAGCTGTAAATAGTAGTCTTAAGTAGTTTCCTTCTCAAACAAACGCCACCAAAGTGGTCAACTTTGGATTAAAATTCTCTGTAATTAAAATAGGATAGCAAAACAGTAACCAAAACTCACGCACCAAAGATGTAAACAGTAATGTAAATCACTTGAACTTTGTAATAACATGTAAGATACCCAACAAATGCATAAAAATACAGATAAACTTAAACAACAACGAAGCCGCTCATAATAGTTCTGGACAGCGACAAGTTGTCAACAGCAGTCGTCTTTCCTTAGCAGTAGCACTAGCCCTGTGGTTGGTCACCACGTTTCAGTAGCAGCGCGGTTCTTCTCAGCGTGCCTCGCCAGACTGCCATTATTCCCCCACTGTTGGGGCAGCATAATGATCGTCATCACCAAATCCAATTTTGAACAGCAAAATGCCTTTTTTCAAGGCAAATAAACAAGTCATTGAAAGTTAATAATTTTTGACAACGTAAGCAAGCATTCTGTGCGGATTCTAGCAGTTACATCTGTCGCGGCGGTCTAATAACCAGAAGGGGAAATAGCTTCCACAGTGCATGTTGTCCGTGTATCTTAACTCCCCCACTGTTGGGGCAACCCAAAGGTTGCGATCAGCAACCGATTTTGAACAGCAAATTGCCTTTTTCAAGGCAAATAAACAAGTAATTGAAGGGTGAAAGTTTCCTAGCATCAACACAAGCAAACATTCTCGCGGGATCCTAGCAATCAAATTCTGTTGTAGTTTATTTAGTTAATACCCCCACTGTTGGGACAGCACAAAGGCTGCGATCAACATAACCGATTTTGAATAACAAACTGCCCTGTTAGAACGCATTCACAAAGGCAGTTAATTCGAATATGCAGAGCTAATATGGAGTCGATTCTATCAATCAGCATTAACAGAATTTCGTCGTCTCCCAGCTGCCAAGTTGCAATTGCATTATGCAACACGCAACAACGAGTAAACGAAATCGCTTGATGTTACAAACCGAAAAAAAATACTGGTTAAAACCGTTGCGTGTGTGAGAGCACCATCGGTGTTTATTCGCTGGAAACAAATATCGAATGCGAATTGTGGAATAATTCGTCTAAAGAATATTAGAGAGTTAGACAACTGAATAGAAAGACGTGGCCTATTACGTAGCACCCTTCGGCTATAAAAGAGTGTTTCTGGAAAAACTAGCTACATTCATTAGTCGGAAGGTGAGCTGGATGGACCGTCCACAACGTTGACAGCAGTAGAAGCAGATACAGCACTCAGCAGTAACAGACCATAGCAGCGGGTCGCGCCTGTGGCTGCATTCAAATTAAACACTTGCCCTGTGGTTGGTCACCACGTCTCAGAAGCAGCGCGGCTCTTCTCAGTGTGTGTCGTCAGACTACCATTATTCCCCCACTGTTGGGGCAACATGAAGATTGCCATCGGGAAATTCAATTTCGGAAATCAAAATGCCTTTTTCAAGGCAAATAAATAAGTCATTGAACGATAATAATTTTTGACAACGCAAGCAAGCATTCTTTATTGGATCCTAGCAACTTAAATTTGTCGCACCCGTCTAATTTACTGAATGTGAAATAGCTTCCACAGTGCATGTTGTCCGTGTATCTTAATTCCCCCACTGTTAGGGCAGCTCAAAGGTTGTGATCAGCAAACGATTTTGAACCGCAAAATGCTTTTCTCAAGGCAAATAAACAAATAATTGAAGGTTAAGGTTAAGATTTCAACCTTAGATTTTACTTTTTCAACGACGATCGTATACCCGTGGCCTTCCACCTTCCTTTGTAGCATAGAAGCTGTCCACGAACCCTTTCAAAATACTAGAGAAAAATATGACTACTTCTACATAGAGCGGTTGCGAGCGAAACTGTTATGCGATTATTTTGTTACTCGATTGTATTCATTCTATTTTGCATTGCAATTTTCTCCAAAATTAAATGTTTTGATAAAAAAGTTATGATAAAGGTTTGCTTTATTATATTATGTCAAAAAATAGGAATAAACCACCCTAAACAAGCTCTAGGGGCTCAATTCTTCGATTTTATTCTATTTTGGGTAATTTTTTTGATTTTGGTAACATTTTCCACCCTTCTGAGTTTGGTTTGTTAGATTTTTTACCAATATTCCGTGCATTTAAAGTTAATTATTCTGGCTGTTTCTGATCTTTTATGAAACTCCGTGCTTATTTTTGAATTATTCGCTTTTTAAGCCTGTAGAAAAGTTTTTTAGGAATTTCAAGCTTGTTATAGGAATGATTTAGGATTGCGTTTTTAGACTTTCTTCTTCTGACAATTTAAGATATTTTTTTACTCGCAATTCTGAGTTCAGTTTAGCTCAGGATTTTTTGCCTGTTCTGGGTTTTGGAAGCGTTTATGGGGATTTCAACGTTTTGTTTGAATTTCAAACTAATTTTCTTTTTTGACCATTTTAGTTATTTAGAATAAGAACGCCAGTTCTGGTCCTTGGAAACGTTAAGTTTTGCGATTCTGAGCTTGATTTAGGGAAGTTTTCTCTTTCAATCCTTTTTGGCTTTTAGAATTGTTTTCAGGATAATTTTATGGCTTTTGGATTACCTTCAAATTTTTTTCTTTTCTATTCTTTTGGAGCATTTGGTGAGCATGTGTGGGGTTATTTTGAGACAGGCATATCTAAACCCAGCACACCACCGCGTATGTGTTTCAAGCGATGCCACGGAGGGTATTTAGATTGCCCTTCAGCGTGTATACAAAACGAAATACCCGCAGTGTTCTAGATAAAACAGCCCTTCGAAAGATTCGGCAAACACAGGCCCGAGTGTTCTCAACTTCGTGACCCCTCGCGAGCCCGCACGTGTTTTCTAAAACGCTTCATTTTTTCAAAAGTACGTATGAAAAAAATATTGCAGGTGGTTGTATGCGATGGCTAACATCCAACTATCCATTATTATTCCATTGTCAATCTCTTCGTGGCGACTAATGCTTGTGTGTTCCCCGAAACTGCGAACCCTCGGTTGGCGTGTTTACGAATGGCTCTCCAGTGTTTTGTCTTGAGCTCGCGACGAAGGATAATACGAAATGCCCTGCGCGGTGTGTTTGTTAGCAGGTGGGCCATATGTGCTTTGGAGTGCTGTGGTTTCCTCATGCCTGGTTAGAGATCAATTTTCGACTAAATGTATATATTATATGCTGCGATAAACTGTTCATAGACAACACTACCGTTTATATTTGATGGTCGTTATTGTAAAACTAACGATGCATGAATACATAATAATTTTACCCTAGTAGTAGTTGTGAATATTTCATAACTCTTATCTTCAAGCATCTATAGTTCTGAAAAGAACCGATTCCATAATCTTCAGTATGAAATTCGTGCTACAGAACGCTGATGATCGCACCACCACCGGTAGTATTGAATATTTGGTTGGCCGCGCATAAAATTTGCTCTCCACTGTGCCCTCCAGTACGATGGTAACTGTTGCTGCCGTTTGCAAAATAAAGGTAACATGCTCCGCACTGCCTGGAAGTTGACTCGTATGCAGCTCTCGTTTCTCAATGTCGCGTACCTCTAACAGCTATACTCCACTCGCTGTTGTGTGACAAACTAGACTGAAGCTGAATTTTCTATACGCAGTCTTTTGTATCGAGTTCAGCGTAGATTTTTGCCATTAGGGCGTGGCCACATAGCTTGGAGAAAGAGGAACAAACCAAAACACTTTGTTGAGTCAAAATATGTAGGCAGTGGAATTTATTTCGTCCATGTTATTGTTATTTGTGCTCGGGAAGCAAGCCGATAACGAGGGAAATGTATGGGAAAGCTTGACCTTGGAACTTTTTACCTTTTTCCACCATTAAGCAGTAAAGCAACAATGTTGAACATTACATCAAAAAAATGTTACACATTTTATCTATCCGCCGACATATAAATGACTTAGATGCATTAAGTCGTTCGCTTGCTATAGTCGTTTGAAATCTGACGCAACATTTGCCAGTTTCATTTTCAATTTCACAAAGTGTAATCTAGTATAGAAAACAAAGACGTGGTGCTACGTCAAAAAGATTTTTTTTTGCGATTTCGAGCCTAATTTGGAATAATTTTCTTTAATATTCTGGGCTTTATTTGAAGTTTTTTGTTTGGAACATTTCAAGGAGTTTTTTTTTGCAACTCTGAGTTCAAATGTGTAATCATTGATATGATCTTTGGAAGTTATTGACGTAGGACTACGTCTTTGTTTTCTATACTAGATTACACTTTGTGAAAATGAAAATGAAACTGGCAAATGTTGCGTCAGATTTCAATCGGTTATAGCAAGCGAACGACTTAATGCATCTTAGTCATTTATATGTCGGTGGATAGATAAAATGTGTAACAATTTTTTGATATTATGTTCAACACTGTTGCTTAACTGCTTAATGGTGGAAAAAGGTGAAAAGTTCCAAGGTCAAGCTTTCCCATACATTTCCCTCGTTATTGGCTTGCTTCCCAAGCACAGATAACAATAACATGGACGAAATAAATTCCACTTCCTACATATTTTGACTCAACAAAGTGTTTTGGTTTGTTTGTCTTTGTCTAAGCTGCGTGGCCACGCCTTAATGGTAAAAATCTACGCTGAACTCGATACAAAATACTGTGTGTGGAAAATTCAGCTTCAGTTTAGTTTGTTACACAATAGCGAGTGCGGTGCAGGTGTTAAAGCTTCGCGACATTGAGAAACGAGAGCTGCATACGAGTCAACTTCCATGCACCGCGGAGCATGTTAGCTGTATTCTGCACACGGCAGCAACAGTTACCATCGTACGCTGCAGAATATTTTGCTGGCACAGCTGCTGGAGGGAACAGCGGAGAGCAAATTTTATACGCGTCCAACAAAATAATCGATGCTACCGGTGGTGCAGTGATCATCAGCATTCTGTAGCATACATTTCGAGCCGAAGATTATGAAATCGGTTCTTTTCAGAACTATAAGATGATGAAGATAAGAGTTATGAGAATTTTCACAACTACTACTAGTGTGAAATGTTCATCTATTTCTAAATAATCATTTTGACAATAACGACCAGGGCGCACCAGAGATAAACGGTAGTGTTGCCTATGAATAGTTTATCACAACAAGATATAACCCTCATTTCAAAAATTTACACTGCTAAATCGAGTGATTTTCCGGTTATTTTGTTTGTTTGTGTTCACTCGAACAGCGTTATCAGTCAAATATTAGAAACGAAAATTAGTTAATCTAAGAACCAGAGTGATTTTCGCATCGGGAAAGCTAAAACTTTCTCTTGATGCTTATGAAAATCACTCAGTAGTATCGAAGGTGTTTTGGTTTGTTCCTCTTTCTCGAAGCTACGTGGCCACGCCCTAATTGCAAAAATCTGCTCTGAACTCGATACAAAAGACTGCGTGTAGAAAATTCAGCTTCAGTTTAGTTTGTTACACATAAGCGAGAGCAGTGCAGCTGTTAAAGGTACGCGACATTGAGAAACGAGAGTTGCATACGAGTCAACTTCCAGGCACTGCGGAACATGCTACACCTTTATTTTGCATACGGCAGCAACACTTACCATCGTTCGATGCAGGTCATTTTACTGGCACAGCTACTGGAGGGCACAGCGGAGAGCAAATTTTATCAGCGTTCTGTAGCACGAATTTCTAACTGAACATTATGGAATCGGTTCTTTTCAGAACTATAGATGCTTGAAGATAAGAGTTATGAGAATTTTCGCAACTACTACTAGTGTAAAATTTTCATGTATTCATGCATCGTTAGTTTTAAAATAACGACTATCAAAACAAACGGTAGTGTTACCTATGAACAGTTTAGCGCAGCATATAATGATATTTAGTTTAGCATATAATGATATTTAGTTTAGCATATATTATATATTTAGTCCTACGTCACCATTTTATACAACCCTTAGGGCTGTATACCTTGTATTTTTTTTAACGATTCTTGGCTTGAATTAGGATTGTTTCAATTTTTTTGGCCTTCAGAGGCGTTTATTGGGATTCTGCGTTTTTCGCATTAATTTTTTCTTTTTCGGTCATCGATGGCTTTCGTCAGCGTTTTTCATCCTCTTGTTTGGTCTTTTTCTCTCTTTGAAGCGTTCTTTGTGGTTATGAGCGTTATTGAGAACATTGTTTGGGTCATTTCTGCCATTTGAGAGGATTTTTTCGCGATTTTTAGCTTGATTTGGGTTTCTCGCATTTCGAAGATGGTGATTTTGAGTCCAGTGTTTTTTCACTATTGTGAGCTTGATTTTGGAATCACTTTTTTATCTTCTCTAGCCTTGAGAAGCATTTATTCGGGATTGTGAGCTTGATATGAGACTAGTTTCTAATATGCTTACTTGGGCTTCAAAAGCATTTTGTCGCAAAGCTGGGTTTAAGTTCCAATCGTTTTCTGTTTTGGTCTTTTCTGGCATTCAAAGCGTTTTTGGGGTTCTGAGATAAATATAGAGTCATTTCCAGTACTTGGCTGGTTTTGAAAATGTTTTTTTTTTGCAATTTTGAGCTTATATATTGAGGTCACTATCTCGCCTTCATTATTCAAGCAGACGTTCCGTAGTTACAAAGTTAATTAAAAAGCAACACTATTAGGTAAAATAATCAAAAAAATTGGGAACTGCTCAAAACCAACCAAAGTTTTCATATGAAACTGATATTAGTATTGTTAAAATAGGTCAGTGTCGATAGTTACGTAATTCAGTCTAGCCATGTATAGATTCCTAGATCTAATTAGCATGCTAGACTTTATTGCCCCTGAATTATTATTCAGTCATTCGCGTCGATTTTTCTAATTGCATTCGTATACTATAGTCCACGAGATGCAGCGTTTTATCGGAAGATTAACTTTACGAGACGGAATCCTCATTAAATTATTTGTCATTAACCGCTGCGCTACCGAACGGAAATGCTACCCAGATTCGCTTCGCCTGACAGACGATGTAATTGTTTAACGAATGCGGGGGGATTTCTTAGCAAAAGTTTTATTCTATTTCGTGACTCCCACTAATTTACAACACTTGGAACACACTGGTGGCATGCGGCGGCTGCCATGGATATTTGCGTTGAATAATTTATAACTTTGTCATGCTCTCGTGTGCCCGATTCCGATGTTAAACAGATTTATGATTACTGTTTATTTTTTTTTTAATTTTATTAGGATTGAATTGAGAATGGTTGGATGGTGGATATCTTAATAATATATGGTAAGGAGCATTTTTTGCTCAATTATTTGCGAGTGGACTCTTAACCGAGTGTTGGCAAAAGGATGGTTAATCTCTATGTTATCTGTTTAAAAATAGAATATAACAAGGAAGCCAACTGCCTTTGATTTCTCGTTCAACCTGTTTCCCAATGCTGCAAAAACATTACGTTTCCTGAAAGAAGAGGTTGGTAACCGGCAAATGCGCGTCTTAATGACGCTGGTGATTTTTTTTTTTTTGCTGTCATTATGTTGCCAGGAATCAGACAAGTACCTAAACTTTGATCAGCAACATTTTGCAGCCGTATAAAAAGCTGGAGAAGCAAAAAAAAAGCATTCCAACAGTATCCAGTAACCGGTTTGGGAATGATTTGATGGAATGTTCGCCTAGCAACGCATGTGAGTACAATAATTGATGATCTGAGTACGAAATAAAAATCGTGAATTGATCCACTGAAGCCATCACTCGCTCAGATAATCTCAGCGGTCATCGTCCACCGAGTGTAGAATACCAGTTGGGAAAATTTTTACTACAGAAACTCCCACAAACACTGCGAGACTTCGAGATACTTCCGGTGCAGATTAGAAAGTGCACATTGCCTGTAGACAAGGTTTCAAGGGAAAACTGATAAGGAGCTGACTGGCATGCAACCATTGAATCTAAAGCCGACATTGAGAGCAAAACAGCTGATGTTGTTCATGTGTGTTTTTGTTTGTTTCGAATGAATCACGCATTTTCAAGGCCGTATTGTTCTAACTATTGCTGATTATGATAGGTCAAGTGAGCGCAATCTCCCATCATCGTGAGTAATCAATAACAGTGTGCCACGTAAAAATAAACTGATCATTTCACTTTCAACGTTCCTCGGTCAAAGAAAAAAATATAACATTCAATTCGGCTGCCAACTTTTGCTGCACGGTTCGGTTCGCTTTTACTGCCGCTGGGCGATAAGTCCGTTCCAGAGACCTACTTTTTCATGCGGTAAGCATTTCCTAGGGCTAGCTGACAGTGTTTTTGTGTTTGGTTGGCACAGTTTCTTCCGTAATATTTGCTCGGAATGAGTTTAGTTTGTTTTGAACTAGGGTTCAATTTTATTTATTTTTTTTTTTGTTCGCGGAACTTAACCAGACAATATTATTGTCTGAATCTCCGTGGGAATCCATCCGGATAAACCTGGATTCTATAATAACTGAGCAATTAAACATAGATTTTCAATTGCGGATTTAGCGAGTGGGAGAACACTTTTAACCCTTGTCGATCTACATTCCACACTTCTCATTAGGGGGGAGGAAGCCACACGAGGCTGGTACACGTACAATAATAAACAACATTAGTAATTAGACACTACTTTAAGGCAATAATAGCAGCAATTATTCGCATATCTGATTTGACACCCTCCGTTCTAAGCATTTTTCTCTCTCTATTCCTCAGGTTCACGCTAGAAGGGAGGCTAGAAGGCTCCGGCACGGCAGCGGAAACAATGCATTGATCACCGTAATTCCGAGAGTATTTAACGAGCGTCTTTAGCAGGTGATTTTGCGTCGGGCCAAATCAGATAGGGGCGAGCTCATCTTCTCGGGGCTCCGGTCGTGCGTGAAATTGACGAAAATTAACCATAATGACCATCCAGCAGTCGTCGGGTCAGTTTGCAATGGCAGGCGCACCGATCAGTGCTGCTTCGGCTGTTCCGCCAACCACAGGAACTGCGACGTCCGCATTCAGTTGCTGTCCGGCGAACGGCGAAAGCTCCTCCATCGGGGAGGATTCCATCGAAATGGGTGACAGTCAAGGGAACAATAATACGGTGTACCAAAATGGGATGTACGAAGGGGAGGATTACCGCTTTCCCAAGCGGCCTTCGGTTGATATCGATTTTCGGGACATCCGGTACACGGTGAAGCGGTTCAATGTGACAAAGGTGAAATTTGGTGAGTAGCAATTGTTGTTTTTTTTTATGAGAAACCCAAAAATATTCTAGAAGGAATGTAGAATCCTTCGTATCAGAATTTTAGGTTTAAGAATTTTATTTTTGGTGTGTTTCATTAGAATGAGTGTTGTTCCAACCAACGCCATGAAAACTCTAGTCTATCATCATTTGCGATCAATAATGATAAATATTAAAATGATACCAATTACTGACACGCAACACGTATTCATGAATCAGTAATCATAGTATAGCAGCGTATTATAAAGTATCATGAATTCCATCATAAATTGCTAACAGCCATTGAATTTTCTTCCCAAATGCTGGTTCACTGTAATTTTTATTCGTTTACTTTTGCGAGTTTTGAACATCCGTAGACACTTGAGAAAATGATCAAAAGTGAATATCTAGTGCGTCTTGAGCTGTCCTACAGATCAGACGTTTTTTCGGTTGCTTGTGGACTGGTCTTTGACTGCCTATAGCTTCAAAGTTTGTGTTTTGTCAGTGTGTCTTTTAAAGACTACCGGAAAGTTATTTCCCATCAGTCTTTCTCAAGACTACCTACTTTTGAATTTAACATTTGTTTTAACTTTTTTCGTATCACCTGAAATGGCTGGACGGAAAAAGAAACCTCGCATCGCTGCGGGGAGGAAAAGAGAGGCATCTCTTTCTGACACTTCGAGTGTCTGTAGTGACAATCCTTTTGATATTTTGCCTGAGCAAGAAGCTGGTGAAATGGAAGTTACCAATAATGAAACTATACAAAATATAAAACCACCTATTGTGGTAACTATTTCTTCTGAATTTAATATATTCAAAAAGGAACTTTCAACGTTTGCTTCTGACGTTAAAGTTACCTATCAAATTGGCCGTAGAGGTGAATGCCGCTTATTAGCCGACTCAGTAAAGGGTCGTGATCGTCTTGTTCAGTATTTAACTGACAAGATGTACAAATTTTTTACATATGACACCAAGAACGCCAAGCCGTTCAAGGTCGTATTGAAAGGTCTCACCAACGATCAAACCGTTGTAAGATCAAACTTACTTTAACAGAATTACTTGGCATAGCCCCTACCCAAGTAATTCTAATGAAACAAAAATCACGAGGCGAAAACAGTCAGAGAACTGGAATTTCCCTTGTTAATTATTTAATTCATTTTAACCGCAATGAGGTTAACAACTTAAAATTTTTTGAAAAAGCACATGCTTTGTATAATGTGCGTGTAAAGTGGGAAGTTTATAGGAAGTATGGCGGAGGTGAAAAGCATATCACCCAATGCCGTACTTGCCAACGTTATGGCCATGGTTCCAAATTCTGTAACATGGACTAAAAATGTCTTAATTGTGGAGACTCTTCTCACAAAAAGGACACATGTCCTGTGAAAGAGAGTAAAAATTTTCGCTGTGCGAATTGTAACGGCAACCATATGTCAAATTTTTATCAATGCCCGGTCCGTTTAGCAATTGTTAAGGCAAGGCAAGGTAAACAAAATTCAATTTCTCAATTAAAACCAACTTCAAAACAAAATTCTCCAAGCGTACCAGTGACGCATAGTTTACCTACTCCTTTGCATACCCGTTTAACTTATGCACAGGTTACAGGTAGTTCGAACATTATACCGCCTAGTGTTGGTAGTTCGAAAATGACCGTTAATATGGGTAAGCAAAACACGCTAGAAAATAATTGTACACCTATCACTCCAGCTAATATTGCTGCCGAAAATATTTTTTCTAATGTCAACTGCCTGGGGCCTATTACGGCAGGTAAACTTTCTTTTTTGCAACAGGCAATGTTCGATCTTATGAACGCCATGTTGCAGGCAAAATCAATGTTTGTAGCCATTCAAATAGGCACAAATTTTACTATTAAAATTGTTTCTAATTTAAAATTTAGCAATGATTTTAAATAAAACAATTAAAATATTAAATTGGAATGCTCGCTCATTGAAGGCCAATGAGAATGAGCTTTTTAATTTTTTAACAGTAAATTATGTGCATATTGCAATTATTACTGAAACATTTTTGAAACCTAACATAAAATTAAAATATGATCCCAATTACGTTATTCATAGATAGGATAGGATTCAGGGTTCCGGCGGTGGAGTTGCAATTGTTATTCATCGCCGAATCAAACATCGTGCTCTTCCCCATCTTGAGACGAAAGTTATTGAAACTTTGGGAATTGAAGTTCAAACTGAACTTGGGATTTTATTTATTGCCGCAGCATATTTACCATTTCAATGCACACGCGAGCTCAAAAATTATTTTAAAGCTGATTTACAAAAACTCTCTAGAAATCGTTCGAAATTTTTCATAATCGGTGATTTTAACGCTAAACATCGTTCATGGAATAATTCTCGAAGTAATTCCAATGGCAAAATTTTATTCAAAGATTGTTCTTCAGGATACTATTCTATTTTGTCTCCGAATAGTCCTACATGCTTTTCTTCTGTAAGAAACCCTTCAACAATTGATTTGGTGCTTACAGATCAAAGTCATGTATGTAGTGATTTGATCACACATGCTGACTTTGATTCTGACCATCTTCCAATAACTTTTTCTTTATCACATGAATCAGTTTTAAACCCTATGAGCTCTGTTTTTAATTATAACAAGGCTAATTGGGAAAGATACAAAACTCATATTGAGAGAAATTTTAATAATGAGCTTGATTTGCAAAACGAAGTGAATATTGATTCCGCTTTGGAAGCATTAAAATGTGCAATTGTTGATGCCAGGAATTATTCTGTTCCAAAGGCTCAAGTGAAACTTGATTCATCAATAATTGACGAAAATCTTCAACTTCTAATTCGTTTGAAAAATGTCCGCAGACGTCAATATCAACGTTCTCGTGACCCTGTTTTTAAAACTATTTATAAAGATTTACAGAAAGAGATTAAACATAGATTTACTCTTCTGAGAAATCAAAATTTTGAGACTAAAGTTGAAAAATTGAAACCATATTCAAAACCATTTTGAAAGCTGTCGAAGATTCTTAAGAAACCTTCAAAGCCTATTCCAGTTTTAAAAGATGGTGAACGTTTTCTTGTATCCAATGAACAAAAGGCTCAAAGACTTGCTCAGCAGTTTGAGAGTGTTCATAACTCAAATTTGAATTTTGTGAGTCCAATTGAAAATGAAGTCACACGTCAATTCGATTTAATTTCTTCCCAGAATTTTTTACCTCAGAAATAATTGAAGCTAACTTGAATGAGATTAAATCAATTATTAAAAATTTCAAAAATATGAAAGCACCTGGTGACGATGGAATCTTTAATATACTAATCAAACATCTCCCTGCAGAAGCACTGAATACTTGTTCAAATGTACGTATTTTGACACCTAGCAAGGCTTGTATGCTGCTAATTGCCTGCACGTGGTTCCACCATTTTCCGTTACGCCTCGAACATTCGCGGTACGAGAATTCGCTGTGCACAAATCGGACTCAAAAAGCCGCCGGCTCTTTGTCTGAAGATCTACTCCAGGGTGCCACCGTTTGCTCCATCCGCTCCGACCGAATTGCAAACAACAAATCATTCAATTAAATCATTTTTCTTAATTCAATTCGCATCGCAGCGAGATCTTCGCTGTAGTGACGCAAGGCGAAAAAAGAAGCGCTGAAATAAAAACTACTAAAGTGTGCGAAAAAACACATTCCCTCGAGGTGACGCAGAGTGCCGGATGGATGGACGCCTCTAGAGAGGTGCCTTCAAACTTTTTGAAGGTTGGCTGAGTTGTTGTAAAGTGCAACTGAGCTGTCTGAGCTGGAGATCGTTACGGTCCAACACAAAGGCACCCTTCAAACAACGTTTGCTGAGATTCGCTAACTTTCTCTGCTTACCAACCTTCGGACGAGTTCAGTTGTTGTAAGATTACACCATTTCACGCTTTTGAAAGTTATTAGTGTGAAAGCTGCTTCGGGCGAGTGCTCGTAGTTTGTTGTGCAAATATTTCTGTATTATTCTCACAGTCGGTTATACTACTCCTCACTGAAACAGATACGATCATCACGCAATTGTCGGTAACCGCACTGTCATTCCATCTCTGGATCGATTTAAAGTCATCGCCATCGATCAAATTCATAGCGGCATTCGTCAACGACGATCGATCGGATGCTGGTTTTCCGTCAGCTTCGCGCTTAGTAAAGGAGTCTACCTGTCTACCCTGAAGCACCGCTGCCGCTGGTAGGTGGCTTTTGTACCCAATCGATTACTTCACTTGACGTCGCACCTCGGCAGATCGTTGACATCTTTTCAGACATCGCCGTCGCCACCAGCGGTGATTAATTTATTAATCAATTGGAAAGCTCCCCCTCCTCAACCCGAACTCTTGTAAATCCACTCGAAACGAGTGAAAAACTCAATCAAGTGTAAACTCGGCCCCAGGATCAACGTAAATTCTAATTAGATGCATTGCCAGTACCGGTGAAGAGGTTAACATTATCGTTAATCCTGCGAAGGGCGCACGAGAAGCGTGCCCCATTATTGCATATCGATTTACGACACCCTCTTCCACCCGCTTCGGCTGGCGTTTTGTTTTCGCTCGAATAGAATCAATTTTATGTTCGGAAGCGGTGCCGGCATTCATGCGATTGGTAATAATTAAAGTTTGTTTTCATGCCGCATTACCTCATTCCCATGTTAGGGTGCAAACTGAGCACGCGTGACTTGAACGTGATTAGAATTTTCACATAATAGACTGGTGGATGAATTCGGTTCAAGGCGCAGAGATAAGTTCCTGGTCGCGGATGATTAGGATCGCTAGTTTCCCGTCTAGATGGCCCTGACTTACTGTTGAAAGCCACATAGAGATAAAAATGCGAGATTTTCAAACCAGTATCCTAAAGCTTAAAATAGTTGTCATAGAACGATTATAGCTTTATAACCATTAGTTTGGTTAGAAGTGCGTCAAAAAGTCGCTGAGTAATTGCTCACCGGGTTCGTCGCTTCCACCTAGGGAAAAGCTTACTTAGACCTCGGAATAAGTGATTATGGCAGGGGTTCACAGGAATGGTCAAAATGCTATAATCTTCCATTTTTACAGTTCGAGTTTTAGGACAAAACCTGTGTTTACCAGTGATATCAATCGCAATGTGTTCGAAGGTTGTGTTCTTTTAGCATGTGTTGATATCTGACTTTCGGTTGTGGGTAATAACAAAAATGAGTTTAATACCTCACAGATTGATTCGCTTGTTTTTGCCATTAGTTTTGATTGAAACATCCTTCTAGGGACGTCGTGGGGCTTCCCGGGAAATTTCTATTCAAATGTCGGGATCCAGGAAAGCATTTTCTATAAGTAGAATTATTGGGAAACCGATTTAAAACTACACATTTGTGATACACTATTGTTTATTTATAAATTTAATTTTATTCACTTCTCTCATTCTTTGATTTGTACACTGAAAATATATTCTAGTTTGTCCACGAAAACGTTTGTTTTACATACAAACCCTTTAATTGTTTTCTGCAACGAAAGCAATGCGCAATAAATATGAAGGTACTTTCGTCAGAACTGTCAAAATTGTTACAGATTTCTATTCGTATACGTAACGAAAGGTTTCAAAAATGAACGCAATCAATCGTAAAACAAATGCTGCATAATGTAAATAGTACGAAAAATTAGTAAGCTTACGCAATTACATATTCATTATACGAAATCAAAACTAACAAAACACAAAAACGTCGTTTAAGTAAATACTCGTGCTTCCGTTTTTTTTATTCGTTGTTATCCACGTTCATACGAAAGTACATTCGTGAATTGTACAAATCATGCGTAATGTTGCAATTCTGTTCGATAACTTGCTATACAATCAAAAAATGTGCTGTACAATCAACGAATTCCATGTTTACGAAATATGCGTGCAGAGAATAACGACGTAGAGCTTCAGAGCGAAGGTTCAAATTTTTTAATGATGAAAAAAAATCACAGGTAGTAAATAGTTCATGAAATGTAGAAAGCTTAAAATGTCGAGATCTGGTGTTACTTAAAAAAAAGTAAATCAATTTTCTAAGACTAAAAAAAAAAAATCGAGCTGGGATCACAGATATCAGGTATTTTTTCAGACAATTTTGTTTTAGAAAACACCAGATATCTGCGTTTTATGCATTTCTGAGATATTCAACATAAAAGAAATCGATTCCGAAAGCTTCATGCAATTAAACCTGCTCATTTTTTTAATTTTTTTTCAAAGTTTGCATGAGAAATTGTTTCGAGAAAACGAAATTTTGAAGCCCCCCTATACTTGAATGACTCTCCGTTTTCCCTTCCGCATTTTGACATTGAAAATAATTATCAGTTTGAATTTGAAAAGTCGCCGCTTTCTACTATTTTTTTCGGCCTTTTCTCCTATATGACAACAATAAAGAGAGAGCGAGACAGAGAGAAAAAGAGAGAGAGAGCAAAAGATAAATGAAGAGAGAGAGAGAGGAAAAGAGTACGGAAGTGAAACGAAAGAGAGAGCAAAAGAGAACGAAAAAGAGAGCAAAAGAAATCCGAAGATAGGTGGAGATTTCTCCTCCGAGATAACGATAGAGATAGAGATGGAGACAGAGATAGAGATGGAGACAGAGATAGAGATGGAGACAGAGATAGAGATGGAGACAATGATAGAGATAGAGATAGAGATAGAGATAGAGATAGAGATAGAGATAGAGACAGAGATAGAGATAGAGATAAAGATAGAGATAGAGATAGAGATAGAGATAGAGATAGAGATAGAGATAGAGATAGAGATAGAGATAGAGATAGAGATAGAGATAGAGATAGAGATAGAGATAGAGATAGAGATAGAGATAGAGATAGAGATAGAGATAGAGATAGAGATAGAGATAGAGATAGAGATAGAGATAGAGATAGAGATAGAGATAGAGATAGAGATAGAGATAGAGATAGAGATAGAGATAGAGATAGAGATAGAGATAGAGATAGAGATAGAGATAGAGATAGAGATAGAGATAGAGATAGAGATAGAGATAGAGATAGAGATAGAGATAGAGATAGAGATAGAGATAGAGATAGAGATAGAGATAGAGATAGAGATAGAGATAGAGAAAGAGATAGAGAAAGAGATAGAGATAGAGATAGAGATAGAGATAGAGATAGAGATAGAGATAGATATCGAGTTACGTTATGTCGAAGCACGAATAAAATATATTTTTATTGATGCAAAATTCTTCATGGTTACTCAAAAGTGCACAAAAACTTATTTCCCTTCACCTGAAAGTATATATAAACCCTTCTTATGTCCCTTTAAGACAATTTTCGTAGACCAGTATAACCAGTCACAAAACATTGAAAAAATGAATGTCAATTTTACCCCATTTTACGATACTTATTGGTTTCAAAACTTACTTAAAACATTTATTCGGAACATTATACACCTCAAAAATAATTGTTGCACTTCAATTTTGGGAAATTGAAAAAGTTACGTTATATCGAGGTTGCCTTATATCGAGGTTGCCTTATATCGAGGTTGCCTTATATCGAGGTATGACTGTTGAAGAAAACGAAAGTTGGAGAGGTATAGAGATAGAGAATGAAAGTGATAGAGAGAAAGGGAAAGAAAAAGAAAATAAGAAAGAGAAAGAGGAAGAAGAAGAAAAAGAGGAGTAGATAGAAAAAAAGAAAGATAAAGAGGGAGAAATAGAAATAGAGAGATAGATAGAACCATGGTCCCCGTGGTTCTGTGGTTAGCGATGTCGGTCGGCTAGCTCTCCCACACGGTTGTGATATCGGGTTCGACTCCCGATCAGGTCGAGGAACTCTTCGAGCTGGAAATTTTCTCGACTTAGCACTGGGGCACGGTGTATCGTTGTACTTACCCTGCAACATGCAAAATGTGCCGAAAACAATATCGATAACGAATTCTTTCAACTAATCTAGTTGATCGAGACCGCATTAGCCCCCAGGCTAGCGTGCGATATTGTTTGTTGAGATAGATAGAGAGAGAGAGAGAGAGAGAGAGAGAGAAAGAAAGATAGAGCGGCATTTGACAAGAAAGATACTCATCGTTCGTCTTCGAAAAATGCACTTAACATTATCGGGTTACGTCACTCACCACGATGAGCAGCCTATGCAGTCGAGGAAATGCTTAGATAAACTTGGTCTCGATCTGACTGTTTAGGCACCCGGATTGTTCTGGTGGTGAATGGTCCAAGCGCACCCCGATCGTCTAGGCTCGTCGTGTTTGACAAAAAAATACTCAACGTTGCTTGATTACCACTTACCACGGTGACATAACCCTTCTTTTTCGTCACAGTGGTGGAGATGCGAGATGAACTTGGTCTCCGACAGAAAAGACTGATACACCTCCTTCCTAGTAACATCCTTTCTTATCCTAGCGATTGTAAGGACGAAGCTGGTGCCGTTATCACAAAGCGAACGTTACTGAGTTGTTGTACATTGAAGACGGTAAACTAATCCCAAGTGGTTCTTTGTGTAACTTCACTAGTTCTGATCTATCACGGAGAAGCAACTACGAGATGTGCGGTTGTCGAGCTCATGTTCAAGCACGAGCAAGCTAGATTGCTCATTTATTTCAGTTGAGCAACGCACTCCGTATGATGTTTATTACCTCACGACGACTTTTCTGCAGATATCAACAAATTATACATATCTTTTACCGAAGATATGCATTCTGCATTGTGAAGAGTTCTAGGTCTTTCTTATTGAGCCTAAGAAGCACAAGATATTCTTAGGTGTCTGGTCTAAATCAGCCTAAAAAAGTTTTTTTCCGCCTCCAATTGAACTCCTTGATTAGGTGGGACATGGTGAATTGCATCTAAAGCTTTGATGAAGTATTTTTCATAGCTTCACAAATCCAATATTTCAATTCTACCAAGCTTAGCTTAAGTGGATGATCAATTGGATTTTATTAAGCTCAACTTGAGTAAATAATTAGTAGTTTGCTTTATTTGAGTGCTCCATTTAGGTTTCATACCCTTATATTTGGTTCCTATTATGCTCTTATTCTGCCAGTCGTGGTTTAGCAATACTGAATTTTTGTTTTCCGAGTGAAGGGAAGAAGGCAGGCTAAAACTAGTGACTACGACAGAGGTAATAAAATCTCGGCCCAGGGATTTTTCTTGTAAGAGAGCAACTTGAGGAGTTATTTCTTGTTAAACCAGAACTGTAGGCATCTACTTTATTGTGTTCCTGTCAATGCCGGTCAAGGCTATGTGCATTGAGAAGCGAGAGAGAGGCTAGTGTGCTTTGAGTAGTTAGTTCTATCGAAAGCTCCATCAATATCAAGAAAAACTACCAGAAGCATTTTCTAAGTCTGTATAGAATAGGTTAGTTTTTCCAAAATTTTCAGAAAGACAGATGTTAAACTAATATTCGGGAGCAACTAATCCCATCTTCCCTTTTAGTATGAAAATTACTCCAGTTTATTTTTAACTGTTTGTAATATAATAATAGGCTCACCTTTCAATTCTGCTCAATGATTGGAATAAAGAGTTGCTTGCTATTCTGGAACATAATTGGGTGTATTCCATCCATTCCCGGAGACTTGTGTGGCTGAGAAAGTCTATTTCTTGTTTCATCAGGCATGAGGCAAGTTCCTTGGATTTAGTTTAGAGTTTAACTATTCTGAGAAGTGTTTTTAAGACAGGGCTCTCTGGAATCTGGCGGCAGTAAAAGTGTTTTCGATACGATACATTTGATTTTAACTGTTTCTCCTAGATTTTCTTATTTCCTTATTGTATTTTGTTGGCGATAATAAGTAGTTTTCTGAAGGATTTTGTAAGTCCTTCCAGGGTTTTATTCCACCAAGGTAAGTCTTGGGGAGCTCCGTAGCCGCTCGGTAAGCGGGTGGTCATGAGTTCGAATCTTAGTAGAATCAGGTCATTTGAATGTCAAAGAACTTTGGCATGCGTTTATTCTCAGGCTCCCCACCACGTACCCTTCCTTCAATCTGAACTCTACAGTACCCTTGTTGACTCTCCGTCCAACAAACATAAGTCCCTATGATAATAAAGCTGGTGTGAGTAACGTATGGAAGTTCTCTCCAAGGATTTGTACTTAGGCGATATCGTTAGGATGGACAGAGGCTCTGTATATAGTAATAAGCTTCAAACGGAAAGATAAACCTACACACAAGCACGGATATGAATGATAGGCGTATCATTTACTTCAATAGTGATACTGCCAATAATATGAAGTGCGGAGTACAGAAAACACCTGGGCAATATCACAATAGATTAAATCTCTGGTCGCAGTGATGAGTCCACACAGAAAAAAAGGTGAGTCTTTATTCGACACTGGTCTCGATTGGACAACCTTCTTAATCGAGGACTCCGTATGAAGTTCGAAAACTTGAATAGTGCTAAATGAAACCTGGTTAAATTACGAAATTAATTTTGTTCAATTGTTTGGTGACATATATATGGTTTATCGGAATGATTGCGATTCCGATGCCACAAGAAAGAAGAAAAGGTGGGAGTGTGCTTATCGCTGTGTCTACTAAGCTCTGCTCTTCTAGATCTACGTCTTGAATCAACGATAGTATGGAACATCTCTGGGTCAATGTTTCCGGTTTCGATAACACGATTGGAATATATTGCTCCTGAGTTTGCCTCATTTGTTGAGGGACACATGGAGTCCGCTTCCAGTACTACTGATTAGCGGAGATCATATGACTGCCAGCCTTTTGTGGACAAGGTCTCCTTCTGGTTTTTTGTATGCTAACCCCTCTGAACCAAAATTCTCGGTGTCAATTTCGAACCTCTGCTACAAATTGACGCGTTTCATCCAGTTCTACTTTGCAATTTGCACTGTCCTCACACCTCTCACTACAATAGTATTACTGATAAGATGACGTTTGTCTTTTGTAAACCTAATTTCCCGAATGTAAGAAATCGATAAGGACAAATCCGTTCAAACAGCAACCCAGTACCCCAAGCACCCAGCTTTCTCCGCCAATACGTTCCTCTGTCCTGCCCTTAGAGAAATACACCTTGATTAAATGGTCAACTTGGCGAACTGAAACACATACGAGCAGCTGCATTGAAGGTGGTGGAGCCACATGCGGAAATTTGTAATCGTTTTGCAGACCATTTATCTGGCTGTTTGATCAACTGCTAACGAACAGTCTGGCGTTGGGGTACAGATCTCGCGATGCTATTGACTTAAGAACCTTCTTGTTTACTGTTGAAGAGGTTCAACAGCAATTCGTAAATTGAAGTCGTCTGTTACAGCTAGACCTGATGGTATGTCATCCATTGTATTGAAGCACTGTGCTGAGTCTATTGCAACTCCACTGATCATCAGTTTCAACGCCTCACTATCGCAGGCAAAATTTCCGGACATGTGGAAACAATCTTATATGTTCCCTATTCACAGAAAAGGGGACAACCATCAGGGCCGGCGTCACACTACTTTCCCGAGTGGGTAGTAAGGAATAGGGAAGGTTTATGGGTGGTCTTCTGGCAGTTAAGCGGAACAATGGACATGGCAAGCGAAAACATGTGTGTAGGCATGTTTTTGAGTTCTTTCTTCGTTCTATTTATTAATTTTTCCTCAGTTTTCGCGACAAAGTTGTTGGAGTAGATCTTACGCTGTAGTTTTGCCCAGAAACTCTTCATGGGGCGCAGCTAGGGGACGCTCCATCCTCTCCAACGATTGCTCCAAGTAGTGGGCCGACGGCAGATCTAGCAAGTACATCGCGTTTTCACCCTTATGGTACTTCTTGATGAACGACGCAACTTATGGCAGGCGCTTCTTACTATAAATTTCCCTGTTCACGGCCAGTCCGGAACGCTTTGACTTTGATATCAAGTAAAATACGAAGTGCCCCGCCAGTCGTTGCCATCCGATTTTCACAGTTCGACCGGTGGCACCAACCTCTCGACCAGAGGCACGCAGGTTTTCCTCTTCAGCATCCTTTGGAGCTTCTTATCGCTCAGGGTCGTCAGGCGTTCGTTTCGATGCTTTGATTCTTGTCCAATAGTTTCAAGATATTGTAGACGCCAAAACGGGTTTTGACGTGGCGGGGTACCGTTCCTTAAACGCGCACTGTTTGAATAAAATAGTTTCACTGTTTTCACTATCATGGTTAGAGTTCGAGTTAATTTTTTTCTGCTACCTCATGGGTTATTATGATTGGGTTGTTTCGTTAGTGCGTGTAAGAAAAACCTATGCAAAATCGACTTTTTTTGTGTGTTTATGTGTGCGTTATGGCTCAACAGATTTGTCAACAAGTCTCGATCAAAAATTTAAACTTAATCGGACTTCTGGTATGGCTTCACTTACAGTACCATTAAAAACCAATAAAACATTACATTTTTTTGGTTATGTCCGATAATTCCACGTGGGTAAGTACCCACAGAGATATTTTCCAAATGTGTGTACTACTACCCATACTGCCCACATCAACCGCCGGCCCTGACAAGCATGATATCAACAACTACCTAATCCCTCTTCATTATGCACTGGTTCTAAACTTTTTTGAAATGCTAGTTAGAGATGTTCTATTTGTTGCAGTCAGATCATATATTTCACCTGCTTAACATGGTTTCTTCAAAGAAAGGTTAATTCACACTAAACTTATTTAATTTTCTTCGCTCTGAATCGAGGCTATGAAAGACGGAGATCAAATCTACACAATCTATACAGATCTTGAGGCTGCCTTCGTTTAATCAACCGTAAATTGAACATCAAATTTGGATCAACTCTCTCCTGTAGCTCACAAACAGTTCCGGGGACTCACATACAGTTCCGGGTACCTCAAGGAAGCAACTTGGAACCTCTACTGTACTTGGTATTTTTCAACGATGTCTGTCTATTTCTACCCCCTGGCTGTAAACTTGCCTTGTTGATGATCTCAAAGTTTTCATTATCGTCAAATTAGTTGAAGACTGTATTCAACTATAACGGCTAGTTAAAAGTTCGAAAAATGTCGAGTGTGGAATCAACTAGTCATTAGCGTACAGGAGTGCATACCTTTCACGGAGAAGAAATCTGACATTGAATGGGTTTACGAAATTAACGGATGTCTAGTCGTCAGAGCTGAAGGTGTTAGAGAGACCATTACTCAAATATCATTGCTAAAATGAACAGAAACCTAGGATTCATCATTAGAGCTGCCAAACATTGTTGTGATCCCTATTGCTTGCGATCGCTGTTTTATGCCCTTGTTCGCTCCGTATTCAATCATTCGAAGCCTCTGCACAAATTGTTGGATTGCTAGAATCGAAGCAATTTGCATTATGGTTGTTTCCTGTGTTTAACTGTAGACGAACTAATTACAAACAAAAATGGAACCTGTCTTAGCGATTCGCAGAGAGGCTTCTTCTTGTAAGCCAGGCCAGTACACCGAGGTAATGATGAGCTCAGTTTTCCATCTAGCCGTTGTAAGTTACAACTTGTAACTTCTATTAATATGGTCGGTAAGTCTTTGCCCTTTTCAATGGAGTTACTTGAACGGCTGCTCAAGGAATAGGCTGGGCATGATTAACGATCAGCTTAGAGGAGTTACTGCGTTACTCGCCAGGCCAGTATGATCTTACGCTTTGCTTACGTTCCGTTCCAAGTTTACTTTCCCGTCCACTTTTCTTAGGCCACTTTACCCCAACTTTTGCGGTGAAGATTTGTTATTTTGCTGGAAGATACATCATCTACTGACAGTAATAGCTGACCTTGTTCTTTAATTGCATTCCGCTGAAGGATCCTCTTGGCCTCGGTATTGAATTCATTCCAACTTTCTGTCAGACCCATGAATGTTCTATCATCGTTTACTGCGCTTTGGGGAAGAGTACGAAGATAATTTCTGGTTTTGGGATGTTTTTTGCATCCTTCATCATAAGTTCAAATGTTTTTCAAAGTTTTAGTGTAGGTAGGATTATTTTTATCCAGTCTCCTTTTTTTATTTGTCCTGGCATTCAATAACCATAAAACTCGATTAAAACCTTATATTTACGAACTCGGTTCCATTTGCCCTCATAATATTTGTGGCTTTAATACCGAGGCGGATTATAGTATTCTCAGTCAGATCAAAATTGCACATGAGGAATTCAGTGCACACTCACACCGGCATCGTTCGTACGGGAAATATATACCGGGTGGTGGCTGTGGCCTCCTCGCGAGAGAATCCCCCCAATAAACGATTCCGACGTAATAATATTGACCGAGTAAGTAAACGACAAACGACAATCGAGAACCGATCATCGCCGTCGGTTACAATTCTACGCGCCAACCGACAATTATCAACTGCCGGCCGCATTCGAGGCGAAGGTGCAAACACTAGTTGACCTCAATTGACTTGCCTTCGTTCTAAAGGCGTGCATCGATGAGGCCGCTTTCAGTACACTTTCAGTATGTAAAACACTAGTAGGTACTGTGTACATAGAGTACCGATAGAACCTAACAGACACATCACATCACACCACATCAAATCACATTGCACTAATACCGATGCCGATGACGGCTGGTTTCGGTCGGTATAATCAGTTATGCGATGATAATGGTAAAACCGTCCGGTCCGCAGCAAGCATGCTAGAATAAATATGCGCGATTGGTGTTCTTGAAAAGCTCGGCGAAATGACCATGTTGTAGCGGTGTTCGGTTCGCAATTACCCACGGATCAGTGAAATGTGCTGTTAGAGCCAGGAGAAGGGCGGCTCGTGGTTCGGTCACGCGTATGTTACGCAAGACGGAACGCGAGGCGCGTGTGGTGTAGATAATTCGTGATTCGATGAAGTTCCGTCCATGCTAGAGTTGGGTTGGCAGATTTTTTAATTCAACACAACGCGCCTAAAAAGTGCGCCAAAAAAGGAAATTTTCAGTAAAAATAAACAAGAATATATGCGCATCCGTTTCGCGGTGTCTAATACTCTTTTATTAGATAATTTCCCAGCTCAACAGTAAAACAATTATCACACAAAACATTTAGAGTGATTTGCATTGAATAGCGTGTGATTCATTAGCAACTGTGTTTAAATCATTACTTCGAAGTTGAAATAAGTATCATTGTGGTTCAGAGCGCACATTTCATACTGAGTTTCAGTACACGTGCAAACAAGAAAAAAATAACAGCACAAGCCATTGAATCCAATTGCGAGCAAAACAGAACGACAGATCAAACGTGATATTTTCCAATCCTTATCAGATGCTTGCTCGCTTTCATCAGTTTTTCACTTTCAGTTTAATACCAGCCATACATTCTAATCTCCGCTACTGCTGTATTATCGTGTTTTTCGAACATTCTGTCACGTTCCAGTTAGGTTTCACTAGATTTCGCATTCGAGAAAACCAAGCAGCTTGCTGCATCTGTTAGTCTAGAGCTTGTCAGCTGCTGCTAGTCGAATGGTTCAACTCGACGCTCGACGTGATTTTCTTGGCAAACGGGTTCGCATTACGACACCTACCCGCACCTTCTAAGTTATGCTACTGACTATGTTTGTAACAGTCTATGCATGGTTGGTTTCGATTTCTGGTTTTCTCAACTCGGCAAAGGTTTCCTTGCAGATCTGGTAAAAAATATTCACTTACGTAAGTTTTGCTAACATTCGCTTTTCCACCTTTTTTCTTTCATTTTCAGAAAGCAAAGACATTCTCCACGGCCTCAATGGATCGTTCAGTTCCGGGGAAATCACCGCCATCATGGGACCATCGGGAGCTGGAAAAAGTACGCTGCTTAACATATTGGCCGGTTACGTGTGAGTATTCTGTAATGTTCAAACCGGTAGGTTCTATCACGGGTTCAGGTTATGGTGTCACAACAATTCATAATTCATATAAACTCGCGGGATTGAGAAATTAAATCATGGTGGGCGGGGGAAGAGAGATAAATGATCGTAACTCATTAGGAAGGCTGCCCCTGTCAGCAGCGCGAGTGAAGATCATCTGCCGGCAGCAAGGTAGTATTCCCATAGTGAAAAACCAGTTCCCATCTCGGTGCTAGATGCTGGAATATTAGATCCAACGACCCCACATCGTGGTTACAGGCATGAGTCATCGAACAGGAACGAAGTGATGAAAACGTGCGATTTGCGACACATAACTTCCTACTAGTTATGTTAGGGTGTATAGGTATGTTTTGTATTTACATGTTTTTTTGCACGTGCGTAGTATATCTAGAGCGATTTGTTTATTGAAGCCGCATTCGTGAATATTTGACACGTTTCATGTAAAATACCGTTAACTATGTCAGTTGAAAATTTTTGAAACTACTTCCAAACATCAGAAATGATTATTTTTGAGTTGTTGTTTCATCACTGTCTGGTGCAGATTTCCTTTCGATAGAATTTTGACCTAATTATAACTGTGACTATCTCTTCTGTTACGATCTTAAGAATGCCATTAGCACATATATTTTTTTTACATTTATTAGACGATTCCTTGGTGGATACATGAGCAGTAGGGCTTCAGTGAGATGTGAATATGAGATATGAAAAAAATGGCCATCGAGCATCGTTTAGCGATAAGGCTCAAAAGTTGCATCTTCGCAAATAGTCCCTATGCAGAATTTCAGCTCAATCGGAACTGTGCCTCATAGCGGTCGAAGTTTCAACTTTTTAATTCATGAAATTATCGATATCGAATTTTTCATGTCAATTTTTCATGCCGATAAAAAATGCGAAAATGAACGGGAATAGAAGGTGTGACTTTTTAGGCTTAGAACAAATTTTTTTCTAAGCCTTAAAAGTCACACCTTCTATTCCCGTTCAATTTCGCATCCTCGCAAACTGCATACATTGCCCGCTTTACTAAACTTAAAATGTAAGTCATATGACAAAAATGAAACTAGTTCGTAAAGTCTATCATTGTCGCCCTTCTAGAATTAGCAACTGTTTAACATGTCTTTTTGAACCGCCTACAGAACTTTTAAATAACAATATTTTAGAATGTAAAATTGCACTTTGCATCACTGATGGCAGTTAGAAGTTTTGTTTGGACGTGTTTTTTAAATACTGAGAATTTCGTTTTCAGAAATCGGTTCCTCAATGAAATATGTTTGATCGAATGTCAAAGTTGTATTAATAAAGTCTGTATTTCAAAAAGTGCTCGATTGATATTCAAAGATTATTCTCTTCAGATTTATTCCAGAGCTTTTCGATATCGTTGCAGTAAAGTAGATATTTGAAGCAAGCTATGCTTTTTATTCGTTAATAAAATAATGACAGGTGCGAAGGCTGTAACCTCGCCAGGGACTTGTGATACCGAAGTCAAGTTAAGTCAACTTCGAGGTTGGATGCTGGTCTAACAAGCTAATCGTGGAAGAGGTTTAAGTAATCCTATTGACTTGGTGCTAGCCCTGCAATTGTCCTGTACACTAACTACGTAGTTAGGGTCGAATAAACAGAGGGTCAAATCTCAGAAGGAGTACCTGGGCTGTGCTTCATTTCGACTTGGTAATGCCTTCGCTGTTGTTGCATCTCATGGGGAATAAGGAGTGAGTCAAATACCGTGCAGGAATGTAGACAAAATATTGGAATATTGGATATTGGAACTAAAAGCTGAGTGCGTGAAACGCATTTATGGGGCAAAATCGTAAACCGATACCGCTCCAGACTATGCAATGGAGAATTGCATCGAATGTTTGAACGCTCACAGACGTTCGGAATGCAAAGTTTTTAGCTATTCTGAGAAGGAGGCCGGTACATCTCCTCCCTCTCATGAGTAGTAAGCCATCTAGAAAAAATGACTTTTGGCTTTTTTTTTTCAAAATTTAATCCGCGCATCTTGTCTCCGTAAAGTGTTAGTGGGTTTATCCGTCGCTCCGGATCCTTGAGACGGGCTACGGGAGAAGTGAATTGGGAGGGGCGTGTCTGGCACCCAAAGGTTCCCGTCGGCTAGTGGGGGATTCGTTTCGTTGCTCGCAACTTCTGCCGTTGAGCTCCTGTTGTAAATTTCGTTGGCTATCGAACATAAGCTGGTTTATTTGTATTTAAAAATCGAGAGGCAAAAATCGTTTTCAAGTACTACCGGCTCGATTACATAGTCATAGTTTCCATAACCTTTACTCCTAGCTGCTGGCGCATGGATAGACTATTAAGCACCGCACAAATTGGTTGAGAAATTCTAGATTCGTTTTTGTAAAAAAAAATCACAGGAGGGTTGTGTGCAAAGCCACGACCGCAAGGTTGAAGTAGAATACTTTTACACAGCTCTACTTACGCTGTACATTAACCTACGGCCGGGCGAATCGGTTCGCGCCGCTTTTCGCGTTGAGCCTGGCAGAGGCCTTATGCGCACGGCCAACACAATAGAAAGGTGTTTTTCATATTGAAAATTAGACACGGCTTTACTGGAGTAAGCGTTGGCAAATGCATCAACCGCTAATACCGCCGCTATCGTGCAAAAGTCAGCCTGGTAGAGGCCTGAGACGTGGTGACCAACCACAGGGCAAGTGATTTGTTTAATTTGAAGGCAGCCACAGGTGCAACCCGCTGCTATCCTCTGTTACTGCTGAGTGCTGATATCTTCTGTCAACGTTGTGGACGGTCCATCCAGCTCACCTTCCGACTAATGCATGTAGCTAGTTTTCTCAGAAACACTCTTTTATAGTCGAAGGGTGCTACGAAATAGGCCACGCATTTCTGTTCAGTTGTACCGTTTTGTAATGTTCTTCAGACGAATTATACCACAATTCGCATTTGATTTTTGTATCCAGCGAATAAACACCGATGGTGCTCTCACACACGCAACGATTTATCCCTAACCGTATTGCGGCTTGTAACATCAAGCGATTACGTTTGCTCGCTGTTGCGTATTGCATCATGTTGCAACTTGGCAGCTGGGTGACGACAAAATTCTGTTCATGCTGAATGATTGAATCGACTTCATATTAACTCTGCATAGTCGAACTAACTGCTTTTGTGAATGCGTTCTAACAGGGCAGTTTGTTATTCAAAATCGGTTATGCTGATCACAGCCTCTGCGCTGCCCCAACAGTGAGGGGTTAACTAAATCAAGTAAAAAATTGACAACTACAATAGAATTTGATTGCATCCCGCACAGAATGTCTGCTTGTGTTGATGCCAGAAAATTATTAACCTTCAATTATTTTTCTATTTGCCTTGAAAAAAAGCATTTTGCGGTTCAAAATCGGTTGCTAATTACAACCTTTGAGCTGCCCTAACATTGGGGGAATTAAGATACACGGACAACATGCACTGTGGAAGCTATTTCACATTGAGTAGATTAGACGGGTGCGACAGATTTAAATTGCTAGGATGCAACACAGAATGCTTGCTTGCGATGACAAAAATTATTAACTTTCAACGACTTGTTTATTTGCCTTGAAAAAAGCATTTTGATTTCCGAAATTGGATTTCCTGATGGCAATCTTCATGCTGCCCCAACACGGGGGAAATAATGGCTGTCTGGCGACACACGCTGAGAAAAACCGCGCTGCTCCTGAGACGTGGTGACCAACCACAGGGCTAGTGCTGCTGCTAAGGAAGGACGACTGCTGCTGTCGCTGTCTAGAACTATTATGAGCGGCTCCGAATTTTTTTTTCGAATAAAATTATTTTTATTTCAGTTATTTACGTTTATATACATTTGTTTTACATTTCAAGTGATTTAGCGAACTGCTGTGCATCTTTAGTTTATGTGTATCATTTCTTTGTTGTTTACATTTAGTTATATATTTAGATTTATGTGAACTTTGCCACTGGTATGTTTTGAGAACAAACTTAACCTAACTAAACCTATTTACAATATTTACATATTTACATTCTGAGGAGGCTCTGATGGTAGTGTTAGTTTTGAGTTGAGCCGTTTACTCGCGGTTTACTCGAGGTTGGTTATAAGCAATTTTATTTATTGGAAGTTGGATGAGGATCACTGGGAAACTAGGTTGCGGATTATTGCATGTTGGGATTGAGATGTTCTCTGGCGGAAAGCCTGAACAACCTTCTGAAACCTAATATCAAGAATATCTACTTCGGCTGTTTCGTGCACAATGTCAGAGGTAGTCCAACGAGGGAGATTCAAAATAAGTTTGAGGATCCTGTTTTGTATTCTCTGTAGTTTGGTTTTGTGTGTTTGAGCGCAGGTTTCCCAAACTGGGAGACCGTATTCAATTATAGGTCTAAAAATTTGTTTAAAGATAGCAAGCTTATTCTTAATATTCAATTTTGATTTTCGGTTGATAAGAGGGTACAGTTGTTTAATTAGCAGGTTGCATTTTGTTGAAGTTTTGTCTACTTGGGATCTAAAGATAAGTTTACTGTCTAAGGTAAGTCCTAAATAGGCCACTTCTTTAGACCAGTCGATAGTAGAGCCTCCTAAACGAACCTTGACATCATCAGCCGGAACTAGTCGTGTAGATTTGGAGTGGGGGAAAATGATAGCATGGGTCTTAGCCGCATTGATACAAATTCTCCAACTGTTGAAGTATTCGGCCAGGGCATCCAGGCCTTGTTGAAGTTTTCTTACTAGAGCCCTGATCGCGCGACCCTTGTAAATGAGTGCGGTATCATCGGCAAAAAGTGATAGTTTACCTCCACCAGGTAGATCAGGGATGTCTGATGTGAAGATATTGAATAGGATAGGGCCAAGGATACTTCCTTGGGGAACCCCGGCACCAATAGCAAAAGTGTCAGAGCTGATGTTGTTGAGGCTGACCTGGAATGTTCTGGCCGATAGATAGTCCTGTATAATTTTCACCAGGAAGATTGGAAAATTGAATCTCTGCAGCTTACAGACCAGGCCATCATGCCAGACATTGTCGAACGCCTTTTCGACGTCCAGCAATGCCATGGCAGATGTTTAAGCGACGGCTTTATACCGCCTGACGATGTCTGCAACACGCACAAGTTGGTGAACGGTGGAGTGGCCCTTGCGGAATCCAAACTGTTCGTTAAGGAATATGTTGTGGGAATCAGCAAAATCCAGCAGCCGGAGTTGTATGAGCTTTTCGAATAGCTTGGATAGAGCAGAGAGGAGGCTTATAGGGCGATAGCTTTTGGGCGAAGTCGGATCTTTACCGGGCTTTGGTATGGGAATTACTTTTGCTATTTTCCAACAACGTGGAAAGTATCCAAGTTCAAAGCATCTGTTGAAGATGGATGCAAAATGTTGGTACAGTGAGTCGCTTAAATGCTTTAGCTCGATGTTGAATATTGCATCAAAGCCAGGCGCCTTCATGTTTTTAGTTTGTTTGATTGTGTTTTTGACCTCGTTCGCCGTCACTCTCTGCTCTTCCGGAAAGATGATTGCGGACTGTTGAACTGTGTGTAGGGTGTTAGACACGATGTCTTCGAGAGGACTTATAACCCTATTGCCTAATTGTTGAGAGCTTAGGAAGTGATTTCCAAGGGCATTTGACTTTTCAGATGGTGTTAAAAGTTGTCTACCATCAGAGGAGAGAGGAGGTATTGGTTTGGGTTTGTTTTTAAGCACTTTGGTAAGTTTCCAGAAGGGTTTGGAGTAATTGTCTAGACCGCTGACTAATTTGGAGAAGTTACGGTTACGCAACTCATCAACTCTAGCTCTAAATATTTTAGTGAGATTATCAGACGAAATTTTCTTATCTCGTTGACCAGTTCTTTGGTATTGCCTCCGAAAGATATTTCTAAGCCTGACCAATTTGTTAGTGGTGGGATCAAAATCTAAAGACTTACGGTTAACCGGAATATGTCTGATGTTTTCTTCCTGGGCCAAATGAACGGCAGCTTGGATCTCTTCGACAGCCCCACCAATGTCTTCGGTAGTCTCGATCGGCCGATTAAAGTTGACATGTAGATCGACACTCCGTCCGAATGCCGGCCAGTAGACATGGTGGTAGTCCCGACGATTTTGCTGGTGAACCTCGACTCCAGAACCGATACTTAACAGCACCGGATAATGGTCGGAGCTCAGTTCCTCGAGTACGGTTGGAAGCCCGATGTTGTTGAATACATTGGTGATAAAGATGTCAAGAGTCGAGAAACTGCCTTTGCTGAAGTATGTGGAACTTGTAGGAGCCAGGATGTTGTAGTGACCATGTTGAAAGTCGTCATTCAGGACGATTCCGTTCCGATTGCGGCGCGTGTTGCCCCACACTTCGTGTTTGGCATTGATGTCACCGGCGATGAGGTAGTTGCCGTGTCTCCTCGTCAGCTTTATGATGTCGTACTTGAGAGTTACGTCAGAGCCATCTCGCACGCGGGTTTGCCTCGGACAGTATACCGTGATGCAAGTAAGAGGGCCACTGTTGGTGTTGATTTCGATGCCGATTGCTTCGATAAGTTTGAGCTGGAGGGAAGGAAGCAGATTGAACTGGATGCCATTCCGTAAGGCAATAGCCACTCCTCCACCTGAAGAGTTAGTGCGGTCTAGACGAAGTAGGCGATGGTTCGGGAAGAAGCTCGAAACATCAGGCTTCAGATGGGTTTCTGTCAGGAAGCAGATATCGATGTTGATAGTTTTGAAGAACTCACCAAGCTCGTAGATTTTGCTCTTGATGGATCGAGCGTTCCAATTTAAGAAGTTTAGGTTAGGTTTATGGCCCATATTTGCCGAGGAATTCAGACACCACCGAGATGGCAGCGTGGATCAGGTTCTGTTTGCACCTACAAGTCATTAGGCGTTGGAAAAGGTTCATTGAGAACTCCTGGATAACCTCTGGTGAGTAAAGGTTAGATTCATCTGCACGGTGGTTTGGTGGAATGGCCCAGGCTCCTGTCAATCCGGGAGGAGGTTGTGATGACAAGGGGGGCGGAATAGATTCAGCAGCAGCTCTCAATCGGTCATGTACCGACGATGTACCAGACGGTGGTTTGTTATTCAGCGGGAGCGGTGTAAGATTTGGAACCACATGGCGCAGTCGCGGAAAATTTTCTTCATTAAAAGCAGGAGCCCTCTTCCTACCAGTTTGCTTCTTTTTGGCAGCATCCTTCCGGATCTTGATGAACTCAGCTCTCTTTGGGCAACTCCGATCGCTACCCTGATGTTGCTGCCCACAGTTTGCACATTTAACTACCGTGTCCGATTCGCAAACGGTGGTGACGTGATTGCCGGCACATTTGTCGCAGCGGGCGTTCATGTTGCAATTTATGGTCCCATGTCCAAATCCAAGACAATTCATACACTGGGTGACATCACGATGACGTGGACGATATGGTTCCCACTCAACGACGAGACTGAAGAGGGCACGAATTTGACGAAGTGCAGCCAGAGTAGTGGAACACTTTGCAAAATGCACCAGGTACAGCTGGTCACGGTATTCACCAGTTTGGTCCTTTCTCACAATGGTGAAAATTCGCTGAGGCTGAAGGTGTAGGCGTTCCAGTTCCTTCCTGAGCTCGGTTTCCAGCAGGCAATTGAGACCTCGAATGATCACTTTCAGGGGTTTGCTACTGGGGATGTCATGTGTATAGAATTGGAATTCACCAGCAGTTAACTCCTGTTTGACTTTGCCGTAATCCAAGAGTGACGAGCACATAATTTTGATGCCCGTACTACAGAGCTTAAACAGAGGGTAGATCTGCATTCGGGCGAGCTCATCTCACAGCATGCCGATTTCAGTTGTTTTTACAAACAGCGGAGGCACCTTCTCCCGAATTTGAACCGGAGCTGAGTCGGTTTGTTCATTAACGGAAAGAACAGAGAACGGGTTGCTTTGTAGCAGCGTTTCGTTGGAATTCTTTGAACCAAGCTGCTTGCGAGCACGTTTGGATTTGTCTTCTGTGGATGTGGATGCATCCGATCCCTGTTTTAGGCGACCCATCACCTTCTGCTTTTTAGATGGTTGTGTGGAAATAGACTGTTCCACTTGTTCAAACTGCATTTCCTCCTCGGAATGAGAGAGAGCCGACCTCTCAATGCCAGCCAACGCGGGATACTCCGCAACGAACACGAGAATAAAGACCGAATATAAGAAAACTTTACGAGCACAAAGAGCGTCTGCACCGCACGACGGTTCGACAGAGAATGACTGATGAGCGGCTCCGGCTGAAACAGGCTCTTATATAGGCCAAATAGCATGTTTTCAGTTGCAAGGTATATGATCCTGTCGACCGTGCTTGGGAAGCAAGCATATAACGACCAATCAGAGGTCGAATTTTTCGTTTTGACAAGGCTTGACTATTTTCAATAGTGCAATAGTGTGAATAATAAAATTACAATTATCTTATTTTGGAAAGAATCTTAGAAGATTTTCCAATCTATTGCTGCAAGAACAAGGGAAATCCATCGAATACTAACCGATTTATTAGCATTTGAAATTGGACATATTTTTCACTTTTTTCGGTTTTAGATTTTCATTTCACATTCCTAAGTAGCCGAACATCCTGAGAGAAGTATTCTACTTCAAAAGTTAATTCAAGTTTCTATACTCAGTAAACGGTATCTTTCTTTGTATGGAGGAGCTGGCAACACGACTAACCGATAATACGTGCCCCGAAAGCAATCCGTTGAAGTTATTGATTTATAAGTGAAATGAGGGGCCAAACTTGCTAAAAAGTGTACAGTTGTGATCTGTGATGCTTTGTTTAAGTGAGGAAAGTGGAGGTTTTGTGAGAAACACTGTGTTCTATGCGTGGAAGTTATAATTTATCCACGAAATCAAATTGAAAATTGTTAGGCCAGTTAGGTTGCGTGAGTGTGAGTGCCTACTTCGTGCGTCGCGCTAACAAGCGGTTCATTATTAACGTGCGATAATGGAGTGCATATGGTGGTGTGAACGAAGAGAACGGCACTTCCTGGAGAGCGGAGAGAATAGCGTTGCGCTGTGCTAGTCGGCGTTTGTTTCGCTGGCATAGGCATAACCAAACTAAAACAGATGAGTATATGTTTTTTGTATCAAACATTTCATGAATGTAAGGCTATGTGTGTAGTGGCTTTTAGCGGGCTTTGGACTTTGGCAGAAGCGTGAATGTGTGATCTGTTGGGTGCACGAGGTGTGGTAGCTTTTCGGCTGCGAATAGGGTTTTTTTTTATTTTTTTTCCTAATTGGTCCGCGTTCGAATATGGTTTACATCATGTGATGATCCACCGGATACCACGTAGTTGCCAGTTTGAGGAACGACGTAGCGTGCCGTTTTGATTGTGGCCGTTATGAATGTTTAACTGTTACAGTTTCGATTGTCCAAATAGAAAACAGAGTGCAATTAAGATGTTTTTCTGGAGACTTTTTTCGTGTGGTTTTGTGTAATAGTGTTGTTTATTAGAATTTATGGTAGAATAGATTAATTAAGTTGTATTTACTGATGTGTCGTGTGCCATGAATTTTTAAACGCACTGACTCTCGCATGACAGGTAATAGAAAATTCAATGGAGTCGAGTTTGACTTTCGAGGATTATTTAGTCAGCCTGAAATAATCATGATTGGTTTGGTCCTGTCAATAATTTCAAGACTTTTGATTAGTATGTACATCTACACCTGATGTTTGCACTTAATGTTTTAGATGCACCAAGCTTTGCCATTTTTCTATCTTTCCAACAGTATCACACCCATTATAAGGTAATGGGTAGCTCAACTTAGTAATGAGCCAATATGACGCATAGTATACTTTGAATCCGTCATCTACCACGGTTTTGCACGGTCAGGCTTCAAGTAGGGGTTTATTAGCAAACATGTTCTCACCTCGAGAGCAATGGTGTGGTTAATGGAAGCTGGGAGTATGGTGCAATGATAATACATGAAATCTTATGCTTCACTTTTCCGATTTTTCTAGCTTTTGGGCTGTTTATGTTTTGTATACAATGTTCCAAACATGACTAGGTCGGCATTTTGTTAACAAACTTAAGACCATATATTGGTCAATATGGAAATTTGCATTTTTAAATTATTAAGGCTTTGCATGCATGAAACTTTGCCAATTTTTTTTATTTAATAGGCAACATTCGCATCGACAACTAAGATAGAATCGGCGTGAAAAGTCGTGTCCCCGAGTGTCTGCGTCGGTAGGAGGGAATAGAGCGGTCGTGCATAGTGCTTCGATGTAAACTGCGTTTCCGGCTCGGGAGCATTTTACTTATATGAACGTTTTTAGAATATAGTGATTTCGAACCGAAGATTTCGTCCGGTCGATAAATATCGCGATTAACGAAAACACAATGTATGCCCTCTAAAGAATCGCGTCGGCCGACGTGCAGTCGTTACTTCGAAAGTACTCAGGATTGACAATTAGCTGATGGCTACGAGTAGCAAAGGCTACATCGCGGACCGTTTGGCAAGAAATATACTCATGGTTCGTTTTCGTAATAAGCGCGCATCATTGTTATATTCTGTTTTTCAGGTGTGTTTTTCGCGGGATCGTATCGTTTTTTTAGGGCAGACAAAGTGTATACGAGAAACGTCGTTGGTCGATTTGTTAGGTAGAAATGTCCGGTTGAACGAACCCCTAGACTCCGCCTCGATACATTCATGAGGTCGAATTATCTAAAGATAAATCAACAACGCGCCCTTGATTTCGGTGTTAAGAGGAAAAAAGGATCACCTTACGAGGAGATACCATATCATTTGAAGTTGTACCAATTTGATCAAAGGTCTAGTATTCTCGCGTACGATTTATTGTTGCGGTGTTACATTGTCAAACTGAATAAGTTCGAATCGCATTATGAATATCGTGGCGGATATAATGAACTTGTTCGCGCGATACTTGTTCTAAAGAACCCGACACTCGAAACCAGCGCATCGTTTACCAAAACGAACCCTGCTGTGTACCTTACCCTTTCTCCAACATCCCAGTGATTTCTCGTGGAAGTACAGAGGTGTTCTCGGCTTCCAATAAGCGAGTATCACGTCAACATTTTCCTATACAAATTCCTTCTTTGACCTGCATTCGGATGCGGCCGGCGCTGGTATTGCCTAATACAAAGATTAAGGTCACCAGTTTTTACACATTGAGGATGCATGTTGCTCCCAAGCATCATCTGTTGGTTCTCTGTGTAATTACAGCTGATCTGGCAATAACGGAGTAGCAACCGCGGGCGGTCAATCATGCTCATGCTCATGCTCTCAGTAAACGGTATCTTCCTTTGTATGGAAGCAGCTCCATCCTATTGCCAAGCAACAACAGATGATTACAGGACAGAATGCACAGGTTTCTAAACTCACAGGCGATTCGCATGATAAATCCCAGGATTTTCGGTCACTTTCGAAATGATATGCGGGTGGTGGTAGTCTAGCAGTAGACCACCGTAATTTAGTAATTCACCTTTTATTGTGTACACTGAAGTCGCTTTTTACGCGGGGGATAAGTGCCGCGTTAAAAAAACGCGTAAAAAAAACCGAGTAAATTCTGGAATCCGCGTAAAAAAAACCTGCGTTAATTCTGCAACCCGAGTGAAGAGAAACCGAAATCCGCGCAAAAAAAAAATACCGCGTAAATTCCGGAATCCGCGTAAAAACAAACCGCGTAAATTCCGAAATCCGCGTAAAAAAAACCCGCGTAAAAAATAACCGCGTAAAAAATAACCGCGTAAAAAGCGACCTTAGTGTATTTCCAAACTAATGGATTAGCTCAACACAGGTTTTGCTCTAGAGCTCGAACTGGGAAAAATGAAAAAATATAGCTATTTAACTATGCCTGTGAATGTTGGTGCCCCTAGCCATTTCAGTTACACGACGAAAGCTTCCACCCACTCCAAACGAACGTTAACCGTGCGTCTCCTTTCACTGTTAAATCGGTGGAGACGCAAAGTTAATTATTCGACAGCTTTCTAGAGAACGAGCTTAGGGAAATATTTGGATTTAGAGCTCGATAGTAATATTCTAGAGAAAAACTTTCTTCTACAAAGTTGTTACATATGATGGAGTACACATTTTCCTGGAATCACAAATTAGCGTGACCCATATTTTCGATGAAATTCAGCATGTCGCTTTCTTAACTTTTCAGATAGAGTTTAACGATATTCTGCAATCATGTAGCCCCGTCAATTTTGCTTAACTTTGTAGGAGAAATTTTTTTTACTATCTCTTCAACTTGATCTATAAGTGTTTTTTTATATAATTTCATCAAAAAAAAAAAAAACACGAAACAAAAAAGATAGAAAAAAAAATTGTTCCTTTTTAAACTAAACATTGTTGTTTTCGTGCTTAAATTTCATAACGGCAAAAATTGTTTCGTCGTCGTTTCGTTGTCCATCGATTCAACAGTGAAAGAAGGCGCTCGATTCACGTTTGCGCTGGAGTGGGTGGGAGATTTTGTCGCGTAACTGAAATTGCTAGGGGTAACACAACTCACAAGAATGATTAAATTGCTATAAACTTTCATTTTTTCCTAGTTTGAGCTCTAGGGCCGCAATCGTATTTTTTTTATGTGATTTAATAAAATAGCTCTATATCGGTTATTTTGAACGATAGAAGAAAACATTCTTCTACAAAGTTACACAAAATGGACGGGGCTACAACATTGTAGAACATGGTTTAACTCTGCAGGGCGAGAGAGAGAACGAACGCGGGAATCCATCATGTTTGACAGTGAACCAATCGTTCTGTATTGTAGAAAAGGGATCAGATTATAAAAATCCTCCTCGTTTTAGAGAATATGCTTTAACGATAAAGAAAAAAACAACGTTTTCTCTAAACATCTAAAGACCGGAAGCTAAGTTATTAATTATTGATTGTTTTTATTTTAACTTATTATATTATTTGTGGATGAAATGATATCTTCAATCTAGGACAAAAGAAAGACAACTCAGCGAGTCGAAAAGGCATCGCATTGAAATCTAAGTTTCGCTATAAAATTCACTAATTTTACACGCGGTGAACTGAATTTCTTTGCGACAATCACTCCCCTAGAGCCGAATTAATGATTTCGTCAATGATGTGAGGAAGAAGCAGACGATCGATCTTCTTATTTAGCGTGTTCTGCATGTTTACCGTGATTGTTTCTTCCGTTTCGGTAGTGTTCTTTGCACTTGTGATACAGGAAAATCGGTAAATCCCCTAAATAAGACCATTTGCAGGGTGTTGAATCACTTAATTGTTAAAACACTGTAGTTCGCAGATACATTGGACAAATCAACAAAAATAAACAAAAGTTTATTGTTCTCTTCTATTTGCACGCGAAAGCTTTTTTACGCGGTCGCAGATTGCTTCGATCCCCAAGAAAAACTTTCTTCTACTGCAGTAAATTAAGGTCTTTTGCTACGCGAATTGCTTTTTTCCATTACTCAAAAACTGTACAAGATACCAACCTCATTCCAATCACGTTTTCTGTTTCAGGCCAAGAGTAATTACATACCCGTTTTCGAAAGAAAATCACAATTTTTGGTGTATATACTTAAAACATAAACCATTGCATTTTGGTCTTTAGATTGATCACTATCATAGTCAGACAAGGTTAAAACATATTAGGACGGCTTTAAGCAATTCCATACAAATTGCGAACGCATCCCCTGCATAAAAAAGACCTTAGTGGAAGCTTGTTGTTGTCGGTCGTTTGCTTTAACAGCAGCGTTAAGTAAAAGGTGTTTATTTTATGCGTTATTCTCCAATCTCGGACTGATTTTTTGTGCACATCCATAGCTTGGGAATCCTTTTATTTAGAGAACCGACAAAGCGCTCACCGTTATGGTGAATTTCGCATCAAAACCATCTTCACCCTCCTCGCTATCACATCTGTTTTCTTTGTTGTCTATTTCCATAACATTGTTAACGCCTCAGCAGTCGTATCACTCTCATTCTCACAGCCTGCAGTCCATATAATTATTTTTGCCTATATTTACTTGTTGTTTAGTTTCTCACCTCTTAAGAACCTTTTTTCTTTCTTGTCTCTGGGTGAAACGGTTGTGTTTCGAACCAACAAATCTTTGACCTTTTCCGCACGGTTATATCATTTCAGCTCATCCGGCGTCAGCGGTCTGGTGCAGGTGAACGGCAAAAACCGATCGCACAACTCGGAAAGCTTCCGAAAGCTTTCCTGCTACATCCAACAGAACGACGCCCTGCGTCCGTGGCTCACGGTGAACGAGGCGATGAGTTGTGCCACCCACCTGAAGCTGGGCTTCAGCATCAGCTACGAGGAGAAGCAAAAGCTAATTCAGAAGATCCTCTTCATGCTGGGACTGGAGCAGAAGGGCAACACACCGACGGCCGGTCTATCGGGTGGACAGAAGAAACGGTTGGCGATCGCGCTGGAAATGATCAGCAATCCACCGATTTTGTTTCTTGACGAACCGACCACCGGATTGGACAGTTCGTCCTGTACGCAGTGTGTTTCCCTGCTGAAGCGGTTGGCCCAGGACGGACGGACGATAGTTTGTACCATTCACACACCGAGTGCGCTGCTGCTGGAGATGTTCGATAAGCTCTACACGGTGACGCAGGGACACTGCTTTTACCAGGGACCGGTACGGGAGATGTTGCCATTTTTATCCGGCCTAGGTTACAACTGCCCCAGCTATCATAATCCAGCGGATTTCAGTGAGTAATCAGCTTTTTTGGGGGTTGGATTTCTAACGAATAGTCTCTTTTTTTATTACAGTGATGGAGATCGCGATTGGAGAGTACGGCGCTGACGTGGGAAAAGTGATCAAAGCTGCGTTAAAAAAATACTACGAAATGAGCAGTGAATGCATAAAGCTGGATCCCGTCTTCGACAATAATGGTGAGTAGTTCTTGCGAAATCGTCTGGTAGTGTTAGATTGCGCAATTAACTCGCGCAGCATTGAGATGCAGTAATCAATAGCTACTAATATAATCGTTACCTTCGGTTGGTTGGCTTTTTCTTGCGCGTTGGTGTTACTAAATGGAATAACAAGTTTCTCACGGTATGCCAAAGATTAACATAATCAAGTTCAACCTGTTAGTGCAGCCGCGGTGCATTCAACCGCACATACATAGATATTGCGTAACTCGAACCGCTGCCGACGTTTGCTAAAACCGTCAGAACTGGTAACGTTCCTCGCTAATATCGCATGATGATCGGTAAAGAAACTGAGGGTGCACTCAACTGCTCCCAATTAGGCAACGAAGGGCTGGCAGAACCACCGCACCACCGAAGACTCAGTTTTCCACCTGAAGCTAATAAATTGCTAGCTAATGGGCTGCTGGTGGCGCTGAAGTCCTTCGGTGCAAACGTTGAACCTTCCCTCTCATAAAGCGTACTGTGACTGCCGCTTCGGTGTGGCGCTGTCGGAATACGAATCAAGAAACGTCCTTCACGCATCCATTATATCGAACGGTTGCACGTATCAAAACTCGAAAATAAAACGAATAAAAATATTACTTGTCGGTTGGGTTTCGCGACGAGAGTGCGAGGTGGACAAAATGAGAATTTTGAAAAAAATACCCTTTGTTCGCGAAACAGGAACTGAAACGGAGTAATGGTATTGAAGGGTGGTTTTGTTGTAGCTAACCGGACTTTGCTCTTTCTGTAAAAGATTGCTTAATTTAAACGTTTTTTGTTCTGAAGGCGAACGAGTGTACAAAATATGTTTCAACGATCCGTTCTATAATTTGTACCGTGGTAAGGAAACTACACCTAGTTAACATATTTGAATTTCTAATGTTGCAAGAGTTGAAAAATTTGAATAATACTAATTTATCTTTATGACTAGAATTTCCGCGACACGGTTTTGAAGTAGAATACTTCTCTCAGGAAGTTCGGCTACATAGGGATGTGAAATGAAAATCTAAAACCGAAAAAAGTGAAAAATATGTCCAATTTCAAATGCTAATAAATCGGTTAGTATTCGATGGATTTCCTTCGTTCTTGCAGCAATAGATTGGAAAATCTTCTAAGATTCTTCCCAAATGAAGATAATTGTAATTTTATTATTCACACTATTGTACTATTGAAAATAGTCAAGCCTTGTCAAAACGAAAAATTCGACCTCTGATTGGTCGTTATATGCTTGCTTCCCAAGCACGGTCGACAGGATCATATACCTTCAATTGAAAACATGCTATTTGGCCTATATAAGAGCCTGTTTCAGCCAGAGCCGCTCATAATAGTTCTAGACAGCGACAACAGCAGTCGTCCTTCCTTAGCAGCAGCACTAGCTCTGTGGTTGGTCACCACGTTTCAGGAGCAGCGCGGTTTTTCTCAACGTGTGTCGCCAGACTGCCATTATTCCCCCCGTGTTGGGGCAGCATGAAGATCGTCATCAGGAAATCCAATTTTGGAAATCAAAATGCCTTTTTCAAGGCAAATAAACAGGTCATTGAAAGTTAATAATTTTTGTCAACGCAAGCAAGCATTCTGTGTTGCATCCTAGCAATTTAAATTTGTCGCACCCGTCTAATTTACTGAATGTGAAAAAGCTTCCACAGTGCATGTTATCCGTGTATCTTAATTCCCTCAATGTTAGGGCAGCTTAAAGGTTGTAATTAGCAACCGTTTTGATACGCAACATGCTTTTTTCAAGGCTAATAAAAAAATAATTGAAGGTTAATAATTTTCTGGCATCAACACAAGCAGACATTCTGTGCGGGATGCAATCAAATTCTGTTGTAGTTGTCTAATTTTCACTTTATTTAGTAAACCCCCCACTGTAGGGGCAGCGCAAAGGCTGCGATCAGCATAACCGACATTGAATAATAAACTGCCCTGTTAGTACGCATTCACAAAAGCAGTTAGTTCGACTATGCAGAGCTAATATGAAGTCGATTCAATCAATCAGCATAAACAAAATTTCGTCGTCTCCCAGCTGCCAAGTTGCAACATGATGCAACACGCAACAGCGAGCAAACGAAATCGCTTGATGTTACAAACCGCAATAAGATACGGGTTAAAACCGTTGCGGGTGTGAGAGCACCATTGGTGTTTATTCGCTGGATACACTATCTACTGTCTACTGAACGCAATAATCTGCTTACATGCGACACGGGGACGGGAACATTTTCTTCAACCAAGCTGCACAACACGACACAAAACATGTTATTTTGTTGCTTTAATGAGAGTGCTATCGGTCCGGTTCGACAAGAAATCATTTTTGAGCATCCGTGCTACGAAACTGAGGAAAAACTTTAGAAACTGAAAAAAGAGGTGGAGCTTATCAAATGATCGCTCTGAGCCGGAATGAAGTCACACATATTTTTCAAGTTATGTCATTCCACCACCTACGAAAAATAATTCATTCCTATTTTCATCCCTATATAAGAGCCTGTTTTAGTCGAAGCCGCTCATAGTAGTTCCGAACAGCGACGACAGCAGTCCTCCCTTAGCAGCAGCGGGAGCGAGCAGTGGGTACCATCGATAGCGGATAGCGGCCACAACTGTGGCATGGCTGCGAATAAGCGTAGCAGTTTCAGCTGATCTCACCATCGATAGCAGCAGGGCCAGCAGATGCAGGTACAGCGGATATCAATGGCGGCCACAACTGTGGCATGGCTACGGATAGCGTTGCAGTTGCTCAGCAGTTAGGCCAGCGTATAGCGGCCACAACTGTGGCATGGCTATGCATAGCGTAGCTGTTGCAGCGGGTATATCAGCATCGATAGTAGCAGGGTCAGCTGATGCAATGCTGTTTCAGTGTGGTAGCGGGAAGCATCAGCAGCAGGCTTGCATGAAGTGAATACATCAGCCAGCAACTTTCTCTGAGGCCTCTGCCATAGTAGACGCGAAAAGCGGCGCGAACCGATTCGCTTGGCCGTAGGTTGATGTACAGCTCTACTGATGGCTGTACATTAACCTACAGCAGAAAGTTGTATCAGTTTGTTCAGAAGAATATTATTGTCAGTAATATTACAGAGATGCGATTGCGTAAATCCGATTTTGAATTGAGCAATTGTTCTTTTGAGAACAAATAACACACTTTTTCGAAGAGTTAATAGCTTTTGGTACCAATAGCAGTATAGTGACAGCCTCAGCGGTAGATGCAGATGCAGCCGGTACTTCCCTGAGGCCGATGTAAAGGTAAATGGGAGCAGCACGGCGAAACTGTTCGGGTAATGCTTAGACGCGGGTCATTTTTCGTTGTTGATATTCCCCACATGAAACGACGCGCTTTCGTATAATAGCGGTGGTATTAGCGGTAGATGCATTTGCCAACACTTACTCCAGTAAAGCCGTGTCTAGTTTTCAATGTGAAAACACCTTTCTCATTGTGTTGACCGTGCGCCTTAGTCCTCACTATCAATGATAAATTGAACAATTGTCCTTATAAGGACAACAAATGAATTAATGAAGATTTAATTTTGAATTAAAATACTTCTCTCAGGAAGTTCGGCTACATAGGGATGTAAAATGAAAATCTAAAACTGAAAAAAGTGAGAAAAATTTCAAATGCTAATAAATCGGTTAGTTTTCGATGGATTTCCTTCGTTTTTGCAGCAATCGATTAGAAAATCTTCTAAGATTCCTACCAAATGCATGAAATTGTAATTTTATCATTCGAACTATTGTACTATTGAAAACTCTTAAGCCTTGTCAAAACACAAAATTCGACCTCTGATTGGTCGTTATACCGCGCTTCCCCAAGCACGGTCGGCAGAGTTATGGACCTAGTAAATTGGGAATGCATCATTTGGCCTATATAAGAGTTTCATCAGATAATAAACAAACATTTCATCGGATATTAAATTGAACAACTGAAATTTGAAGAACACAAATGATTATTTGGAGAGTTAATATTTTCTCGTTTTGCGCTATAATCCAAAGTTAATTATCTTCATCTACATGCATACTCTGACTATTATTACGTGTTTGCGTCGCTTAGTGTTTGGCTACGGTCATGCAGAACGCAAATAACGGCGCGATGCGATTCGGCAAGACGAAATCTGTTGAAATGTATAGCTCTACTTCGCCTTAAAAAGAGCTATGCATTTCACCACGGTAAGGCGAATCGCATCGCGGCGGAATTCGCGTTCTGCATAACCATAGCCTTTGTTCCGTTCCCGTTTAATGATGTCGCATTAAATGTGCATATTACAATTCGGCAGCACTTCAACTTCTCATTTGCACAAAATTTAAAAATATCCAATGAACTTCATTCAAAATATCAGACAAAATGAAATTACAATACTGCCAATGAACGGTCAACGTTTATTTACTAGAAAAAATGACTGACACGCAAGCAGCCAGGTTATCTTTCTTGTAAAAGTATTCTACTTCAACCTTGCGGTCGTGGCTTTGCATACAACCTTCTTGTGATTTTTTAATCTGTGACGTAGCAAACGAGTTGATTTTTCTAGTTTGAGTCAGTTGCTTCTGAACGCTGAAAACATGGCGAAATATTTAAGCGGACTCAACTGTTTTAATATCAAAGTTTTAGTGTAGCACCTTGAATAAATTTTTTTTTTTTTGAACAAATTTTTTCAGTTGAAATTCAATTCAGCGATGACTGACTGAAAAATAGCCAATTAGAATACCGCTAGTGGAGCTAGCGGTATTCTATTCGGCTATTTTTAGAATCCATTACGGTTGAATGAACAAGACAAGCCCTACCGCTCTCACGAACGCACCATAAAACAACCTCAACATAAATAAATCAACAAAACAAACAACCGCCGGTTTCCGAATGTTGATATGCGGGCCTGTCCTGACTTTCCGGTTTTGTGGCGTCGAATCGAGACGCGAGAGGTGCGATGCGAGAGCTCCTGAAATGCGGTGACTCTTTTGTTGGCTTAATTTCAGTACCGTTCTTCGGTGCCGGACAAGCTTCTTGTTTTACTGCTCTCTCTTTGCCACGAGCGTGCGCGCGTAAGTTTACACCCCCACCTCCACCCACAAAAACAATAATGATCTGCATGCGCACCACTGAGGCTACCGGCTTCAACGTGGGGTACGAAGTATTGTCAAAGTCAAGTTCAAGTTCGACTAGACCCATCTTGGTGGCGGGTTGGTTGAGTTGGTAGGACGGAAACCAGGGTGTGAGAATGCATTGTTCAATATTTGGTTTGGTCGGTTGGGTGAGAAATATTCGCGCATTTTCGCCATCGTTGTTGTAGACGATGAAACGTAATGACAATCAAACGCAAAAAGTACAACCCTAATGTAAACGATTTAAAGATCTCATTGGCCAGTGTCAGAGGAGAAACTCGATTCACGCCTGACTTGGTGAATAATTCATGCTGAAAGCAACAACACGTACTGAAGTGTACGATCATTGATGCGATAACATGAGGCGTTATAGATCAAGCAGGTTATTCTTTTGTTGTTTATTTTCTTCAATTACAGTAAAATCGGTTAGTTACGACCTTTCCACGGTCGCTGCCAGCGGTAAGACAGAGGAACTACTCCAGCGGAAGGAACAAACCACCGGTGAGGGCGGACCCGGAAATCTCGGAGACTTGGCCGCCACGGATAACGTGCTCTGTCCGGAGATCATTGATAATACCGAGCCGGCGTCGCTGGTGATGCAGTTTTTGCTGCTGCTCTACCGGAATCTTCTGACACTCAAGCGGAATTATGTAAGTTCGTTTGTTGAGATTTACTGATTTATTTTACCAACAGTTCCGCGGGTTTGGACTTGGCATGACTCAGACTATCACCGCAGCGGGAAGGTGTACGTGTTCGGCACACTAATTACGTATTTGTAATCTTGGGTTGAATTAGCGCCCGAGGGAGGACGGTTTTCCGCCTCGATTCGCAACTGGTAATAATTACAACGTTACTGGAACTGGCCTGAGTTTACGATAAATGAGGCTGTAAATTGAACCCACCTAAATAGTGTAGAGTTAAAACTGCTACTTGCCACCCTAATGTGTAGATGTTATCACTGAGACTGCTAAGTTGCTCTAAACACTTAACTAGTTGTCTGTTTTAAATGACAATCGTTACGTTAGTCGTTAATAACGTGATAACGATGCACGACAACTCCCTGGGGGACACGGTAGGGGATCATTATGAAAATATAGATGCTGCGGGTAAATTCAAAGGGTGATTTCTTGGTAAAACAGGTCAGACAAGCTGAGCTTGGAACTTTCGACAGTTTCCTCGACAAGTATTATTCGAAATGTTTAGCGAGACATCGGAAATTACATCCACTATCCGACTTAGTACTTAACCAGTTTCTAGGTTCAATTTAAACTTCAATCACTTGTGCAGAGTTCAGTGCCTAGTTATTTAGCTTTAGTATGCATTTCGCATTTCCACGAGATATAAAATTTTCTAGTCAGCTTTCATTAAAAACAGGTTTCCCCACACCGGAGTCAGTTGATGTAATCTCATGCTATGATAAATGATTCCGATCGATTGATCGGCTGGTGGCGATATGGTAGATCAGCTTCAGTTTGTTGCAGGAAGCGATAGCAAGGGCTACAACAGAGATAATTTATTCTGGACGGTGGAGACTCCCCGTTGTGACGTTGGAATGAAAAAAAACAAACGGAAAATTATTGATTACGGGGCGGTACAACCTTGTGACAGGGTGGCACCTCCTACAACTCACCGGTCGGTGGAAGTAACGGCGCAAAGTACTTTATTACTTTGATAACCATCGACTGACTCCTCCGATCACTTAATGGTATTATAAGCATGATTTGCCTACAAGTTCCTATTATTCCTATTTTGTTAACATCTCTGAAGTTTTTGAAGTTACGGACAATCCGAATAATTAAGTTCGAAAGAATTGACCATGGAACTCAGAAATTATATAACTTTGACGGGAAGTGTCTACCTGTTGCTGAATATTCATATTTTTTTCTTAGTTTTTAAATTATAACATAAACATTGCAAAAATGGTTTTTATGGACATCTCTCTAGAAAAAAATTTCAAACATCAAAATCAAACATTTTCCAATGAAGGCACCCACCTCTTAATTATTTTTTATCCAGGTAGAGTATTGCCAGAAAATAGCTTCAAATTTCTCAGTTTCGCCTGGATTTCCCAGTATTTTTAGTTAGATTTTCAAAAAATAACCTACTACCTTTTTTATTTTTTTCAGAGGCAGGGTTGTCAATAGTTGTCATAGTCTTAAGTACATGTTTCTACGATTCATCAATAAAAAAAGTTTTGTTCGCAAAGTATAAACCTAAGATTTCCAAAATAAAAATAAAATCTCAGCAACTGGTAGCTATTCCAAAAACAATAGATATTAGTAAAATAGGATTAGAAATAATAACTGATTCAGAGTAAGTTTGACTTTATTTCCTGAAAATGCTGTAATTTGAGATTTGCACCTCTATGTGATAAGTTTTTCCATTATTCATCTCAACAGCTTGGTGCACCTATATTCGTCTTATTTCTCTCATTTGTCTAATCTACCGTCAAATTTCTCCAAATTTTTTAAAGTAAATCTATTTGCTTCTCGATTTTCTCAAGTGGCTGACAGTTTTACGTTGAAAATATGGTAAAATTTGACGATAGATTGATCAAAAAGGCGTGATGAGATGAATATAGGTACTGAGATGAAGATAGGAGCGGTTACCCTATGAAAACAAATTGTAAGCATTTGAAAACGGAAGTAAATTTTTAATATGCAAAAAATATCTGGTAACACTTCCGCTCAAATTGCCATTGATTTTTAATTCCTTGACTAATTTTCTTTAAAATGCAATGTCTAGAATGCCCACTGATATAACATGTTGCGAAACATAAAATATCCTAGGAGAGAAGATTGCTCAAAACCAGAGTAAAATTAAATATATTTCCTTATAAAAAAAAAATAAAAAATACTGTAAGTTGAGTTTCTCTCATTATACTTCAGAATACAATTGCTTTAAGTATTTTTCGTATAACATTATTTCAGATACACGATGAAATTATCAGAAGAAAAACAAAAGAGGAAACAAAAAACAGAAAATAGCAAAAAGAAAGCGAAAAAAAAAAGAAATCAGAAAACAAAAACAGAGAACAGAGTATAGAGAACAGGAAACAGAGAACAAAGAACAGAAAACTGGGAACGGAGAACAGAAAATAGAAAACAGAGAAAAGAGAGCATAGAACTGAGAACAGAAAACCAAAACAGAGAACAGGAAACAGAGAACAGAGAACGGAGAACAGAAAACAGAGAAAAGAGAACATAGAACTGAGAACAGAAAACAGAGAACAGGAAATAGAGAACAGGAAACAGAGAACGGACAACAGACAACAGAGAACAAAGAACAAAGAACAAAGAACAAAGAACAAAGAACAAAGAACAAAGAACAAAGAACAAAGAACAAAGAACAAAGAACAAAGAACAAAGAACAAAGAACAAAGAACAAAGAACAAAGAACAAAGAACAAAGAACAAAGAACAAAGAACAAAGAACAAAGAACAAAGAACAAAGAACAAAGAACAAAGAACAAAGAACAAAGAACAAAGAACAAAGAACAAAGAACAAAGAACAAAGAACAAAGAACAAAGAACAAAGAACAAAGAACAAAGAACAAAGAACAAAGAACAAAGAACAAAGAACAAAGAACAAAGAACAAAGAACAAAGAACAAAGAACAAAGAACAAAGAACAAAGAACAAAGAACAAAGAACAAAGAACAAAGAACAAAGAACAAAGAACAAAGAACAAAGAACAAAGAACAAAGAACAAAGAACAAAGAACAAAGAACAAAGAACAAAGAACAAAGAACAAAGAACAAAGAACAAAGAACAAAGAACAAAGAACAAAGAACAAAGAACAAAGAACAAAGAACAAAGAACAAAGAACAAAGAACAAAGAACAAAGAACAAAGAACAAAGAACAAAGAACAAAGAACAAAGAACAAAGAACAAAGAACAAAGAACAAAGAACAAAGAACAAAGAACAAAGAACAAAGAACAAAGAACAAAGAACAAAGAACAAAGAACAAAGAACAAAAAACAAAGAACAGAGAACAGAGAACAGAGAACAGAGAACAGAGAACAGAGAACAGAGAACAGAGAACAGAGAACAGAGAACAGAGAACAGAGAACAGAGAACAGAGAACAGAGAACAGAGAACAGAGAACAGAGAACAGAGAACAGAGAACAGAGAACAGAGAACAGAGAACAGAGAACAAAGAACAGAGAACAGAAAACAGAAAACAGAGAACATAAAACAGAAAACAGAAAACAGAAAATGGAAAATGGAAAATAAAACATGGAAAATAGAAAATAGAAAATAGACAATAGAAAATAGAAAACAGAAAATGGAAAATAGAAAATAAAAAATAGAAAAAATAAAATAGAAAACAGAAAATGGGAAATGGTAAATGGAAAATGGACAATGGAGATTAAAAAATGGAAAATGGCAAATGGAAAATAAAAAATGAAAAATGCAAAATGGAAAATGGAAAATGGAAAATGGAAAATGGAAAATGAAAAATGGAAAATGGAAAATGGAAAATGGAAAATGGAAAATGGAAAATGGAAAATGGAAAATGGAAAATGAAAAATGAAAAATGAAAAATGAAAAATGAAAAATGGAAAATGGAAAATGGAAAATGGAAAATGGGAAATGGAAAATGGAAAATTGAGAATGGAAAATTGAAAATGGAAAATGGAGAATAAAAAATGGAAAATGGAAAATGAAAAATGGAAAATGAAAAATGGAAAATGGAAAATGGAAAATGGAAAATGGAAAATGGAAAATGGAAAATGGAAAATGGAAAATGGAAAATGGACAATGGAGATTAAAAAATGGAAAATAAAAAATGAAAAATGCAAAACGGAAAATGGAAAATGGAAAATGGAAAATGAAAAATGGAAAATGGAAAATGGAAAATGGAAAATGGAAAATGGAAAATGTAAAATGGAAAATGGAAAATGGAAAGTGGAAAATGGAAAATGGAAAATGGAAAATGGAAAATGGAAAATGAAAAATGAAAAATGAAAAATGAAAAATGGAAAATGGAAAATGGAAAATGGAAAATGGAAAATGGAAAATGGAAAATGGGAAATGGAAAATGGAAAATTGAGAATGGAAAATTGAAAATGGAAAATGGAGAATAAAAAATGGAAAATGGAAAATGGAAAATAAAAATGGAAAATGAAAAATGGAAAATGGAAAATGGAAAATGGAAAATGGAAAATGGAAAATGGAAAATGGAAAATGGAAAATGGAAAAAGGAAAATGGAAAATGGAAAATGGAAAATTGAAAATGGAAAATGGAAAATGGAAAATTGAAGGTGGAAAATGGAAAATGGAGAATGGAAAATGGAAAATGGAAAATGGAAACTGGAAAATGGAAGATGGAAAATGGAAAATGGAAAATGGAAAATGGAAAATGGAAAATGGAAAATGGAAAATGGAAAATGGAAAATGGAAAATGGAAAATGGAAAATGGAAAATGGAAAATGGAAAATGGAAAATGGAAAATGGAAAATGGAAAATGGAAAATGGAAAATGGAAAATGGAAAATGGAAATTGGAAAAAGGAAAAAGGAAAATGGAAAATAAAAAATGGAAAATGGAGAACGAAAAATGGAAAATGGAGAATGAAAAATGGAAAATGGGAAATGGAAAATGGAAAATTGAAAATGGAAAATGAAAAATGGAGGATGGAAAATAGAAAATGGAAAATGGAAAATGAAAAATGGAAACTGGAAAGTGGAAAACGGGAAATGTAAAATAGAAAATAGAAATCAAGAACAAAAAATTAGAAACGAGAAATTAGCAATTAAAATTGGTAAACAATGGTGACAGATGAAAGATGATAGATGAAAGATAAAAGATGAAAGATGAAATATTAAAGATAGAAGATAAAGGATGAAAGTTGAAAGATGAAAGATGAAAGATGAAAGATGAAAGATGAAAGATGAAAGATGAAAGATGAAATATGAAAGATGAAAGATGAGAGATGAAAGATGAAAGATGAAAGATGAGAGATGAAAGATGAAAGATGAAAGATGAAAGATGAAAGATGAAAGATGAAAGATGAAAGATGAAAGATGAAAGATGAAAGATGAAAGATGAAAGATGAACGATGAAAGATGAAAGATGAAAGATGAAAGATGAAAGATGAAAGATGAAAGATGAAAGATGAAAGATGAAAGATGAAAGATGAAAGATGAAAGATGAAAGATGAAAGATGAAAGATGAAAGATGAAAGATTAAAGATTAAAGATTGAAGATTAAGGATTAAAGATTAAAGTTAAAAGATAACAGATAACAGATAACAGATAACAGATAAAGATAACAGATAACAGATAACAGATAACAGATAACAGATAACAGATAACAGATAACAGATAACAGATAACAGATAACAGATAACAGATAACAGATAACAGATAACAGATAACAGATAACAGATAACAGATAACAGATAACAGATAACAGATAACAGATAACAGATAACAGATAACAGATAACAGAGAACAGAGAACAGAGAACAGAGAACAGAAAACAGAAAACAGATAACAGATAACAGATAACAGATAACAGATAAAAGATAACAGATAACAGATAACAGATAACAGATAACAGATAACAGATAACAGATAACAGATAACAGATAACAGATAACAGATAACAGATAACAGATAACAGATAACAGATAACAGATAACAGATAACAGATAACAGATAACAGATAACAGATAACAGATAATGATAACAGATAACAGATAACAGATAACAGATAACAGATAACAGATAACAGATAACAGATAACAGATAACAGATAACAGATAACAGATAACAGATAACAGATAACAGATAACAGATAACAGATAACAGATAACAGATAACAGATAACAGATAACAGATAACAGATAAAAGATAACAGATAACAGATAACAGATAACATATAAAAGGTTAAAGAAAAAAAAATTTAAAGATGAAAGATGAACAAGAAACAAACAACAAAAAACAAGTAACAAGAAACAAGAAACAAGAAACAAGAAACAAGAAACAAGAAACAAGAAACAAGAAACAAGAAACAAGAAACAAGAAACAAGAAACAAGAAACAAGAAACAAGAAACAAGAAACAAGAAACAAGAAACAAGAAACAAGAAACAAGAAACAAGAAACAAGAAACAAGAAACAAGAAACAAGAAACAAGAAACAAGAAACAAGAAACAAGAAACAAGAAACAAGAAACAAGAAACAAGAAACAAGAAACAAGAAACAAGAAACAAGAAACAAGAAACAAGAAACAAGAAACAAGAAACAAGAAACAAGAAACAAGAAACAAGAAACAAGAAACAAGAAACAAGAAACAAGAAACAAGAAACAAGAAACAAGAAACAAGAAACAAGAAACAAGAAACAAAAAACATGAAACAAGAAACAAGAAACAAGAAACAAGAAACAAAAAACAAGAAACAAGAAACAAGAAACAAGAAACAAGAAACAAGAAACAAGAAACAAGAAACAAGAAACAAGAAACAAGAAGTAAGAAACAAGAAACAAGAAACAAGAAACAAGAAACAAGAAACAAGAAACAAGAAACAAGAAACAAGAAACAAGAAACAAGAAACAAGAAACAAGAAACAAGAAACAAGAAACAATAAACAAGAAACAAGAAACAAGAAACAAGAAACAAGAAACAAGAAACAAGAAACAAGAAACAAGAAACAAGAAACAAGAAACAAGAAACAAGAAACAAGAAACAAAAAACAAGAAGTAAGAAGTAAGAAGTAAGAAGTAAGAAGTAAGTAGTAAGAAGTAAGAAGTAAGAAGAAAGAAGTAAGAAGTAAGAAGTAAGAAGAAAGAAGTAAGAAGTAAGAAGTAAGAAGTAAGAAGTAAGAAGTAAGAAGTAAGAAGTAAGAAGTAAGAAGTAAGAAGTAAGAAGTAAGAAGTAAGAAGTAAGAAGTAAGAAGTAAGAAGTAAGAAGTAAGAAGTAAGAAGTAAGAAGTAAGAAGTAAGAAGTAAGAAGTAAGAAGTAAGAAGTAAGAAGTAAGAAGTAAGAAGTAAGAAGTAAGAAGTAAGAAGTAAGAAGTAAGAAGTAAGAAGTAAGAAGTAAGAAGTAAGAAGTAAGAAGTAAGAAGTAAGAAGTAAGAAATAAAAAATATAATATGAGACATGTGCTCAAAAACCATATACAGGGGAACTTCGATATGAGGAACCCTCGATATAAAGTACCTTCGATATAGCGTCACTCGATATAAGGTACATTTTACCTCGATATAAGGTACATGTTTTTATTATGTTGCAAATAACTCCGAAATTGGTATGGAAACTTCTATAAATAATATATTGGTTATCTCGTCAACGTCTCTGATTACTAAAGATCATTTGGGGGAGTGTCCATAAAATACTCCACACTCAGCGGAAGTTTGAAAACCCGTCAGAAAAAATTATTGTTGCTGAAAAAACATGATATAGCGTGGTTTAACATGGAACGGAGAAGCTGATAAAAAAAAAATACCTAAAGTTTGATCCCTGATGATTTGTTTGAAATTTTAAATGACAATATTTTATTAAAACTCGAATTGCTAGAAATGTTCGAAAAAAGTCCATTTTTTCATCAAAAACATTATAAAACCTATGGAAAAGTTGGAAATATGCTTAGGTGTCGGACACAAATTACGTAACGTCTGAAGGGCGGGGGGGGGTAGGTGGGTCGAATTTGCGTTACTTATTGTTACGTAGGGAGGAGGGGGGGGGGGGCTAGTAGAGACAGTTACGTAACTGTGATGTTTGCTGAAAATTTCGGAGAGGGGTCAAGCTGATCAGCGTTACGAAATTTTAGGGGGGGGAGTCATGCCGAACGTTACCTATCGTTACATATGGGGGAGGGAGGGGGTCTGAAATCTAGATTTTTAGCGTTACGTAATTTGTGTACGGCGCCTCATGGTATGTTCGGCAGAATGGTGTATTTCTCAAATATGAAAATATATTCACAATATAGTAAACCCCTGAAATCACACCCAAAGAAGTTGTTTGGTATTTTTTAAATTTTGAATGTGTCTATCAAACTACCTGTATGTGGTCAATATTCAAGAGATATAACCAAAGCGTCTTCAGCAAAGTTTTTCTGCATAAGATTACCTACAACTTTGCTAAAAACTTCACTTTGATTTGATAAGTCATTAAAAAAAATCATTTCACTTTTAGGCGGATTAATCAAAAATCTATTTGCATCTAAAGTTTTCCCTCAAGATAAACAGAAACTTTGTCGAATACACTATACTTTTTTCACGTGTTAAACCAGTGTGCAAAGTGCAACTTTAGGCCACCCTTATGTGTAAAAAAGTTAGTTCAAACGGTAATATTTAAATGCAATGAAGAAAATGCAGATTCCGAAATCCTGAAATCCTGACGAGAAAATTATTCGAAAAGTTGTTAATATGTAAGCAGATATTCTTGGTTTTTATACATCGGACCAAAAATATAAATAATAGAATCAAGAATTATGATTCAGAAATTGATAGTTCGCTATCGAACAAATTCTGGTCCCCACAAGATTGAACAGCAAAGGTTTTGATGAATTCATCACCTCAATAATTCCGAAAACACTTATCGCAATTACAGTCCAGTAACTAGTTACTAATCCTTTGCTCAGCTCACCCAATAATCGAAAGTGGTTACCAAAGTAAATCTGCGTGTTCGAGCATAGCCAAATGTTAATGGTCTTGTTTTAACCCTCCGGCTAAAATAATTAGGCTCCATAGAGGGCACGGTAGCTGTAACCTTCAGACACTCAATAATAATGATCGCATCTGTTCGCGATCAGAAAAAGCAGAGTTTTATTTGAAAGGGGAAAAAATTTTTTTTCTACTTACAAAGAAACGCGAGAAACTTGAAGAAAAAAACGTATGTCTGCTCAAGGCTTTAATACTCTTGGTTATTTACAGTTTAATTCTATTTCTGTAAAATAAAATAATATTTGACCTGATACCTTCCCGCAGTACCTGCTGTTCATACGGATTTTCGCTCACGCTTCGGTGGCAACACTGTTCGGTTACATCTATCAGGGCGTTGGACCGAACGCTAACCAGGTGTTGGCCAATTACGTCTACCTTTACGGTTCGATGCTGATGATGGTCTACACAGGAAAGATGGCGGTTGTACTATCATGTAAGTAAATCTTTTACCACTTTCTGTTGCATCAAGAAATACTAATTTGCGATTCAAAACTGTTTCAGTTCAAGTCGAAATGGAATCACTTACAAGGGAACATTTCAACCGGTGGTATAAGCTGGGACCCTACTTCCTCTCGATTCTGGTCATCGAAGTACCAGTGCAGGTTGGTGATAGTTTCAGTACCTAACTGCAAATTAGCAAGATGGGCATTTTTATTGCCACCCATCAAGTTGCGCTCATAAAGGAAACAAAAAAATCGTTAAGGCGACAGACAGTAAATATGAATTATTGTGGTTTTAACACGTTCAAATTACTTCGTTGACAAACGAGTTGTTGGATGACTTCAGTTGCTTGCGCGAATGCAAATATCTTTGTTTAAATACTCAAGAACTACCAAAAAGTTTGATGACTCAGTTTCGGCTTATTGACAGTAATCCATGTTTCGTTTACCAGATCGTCTGCTCTATGATTTACGTCGTGATCAGCTACCACCTCACGGGTAATTACTATACCTTCGAGCGGTTCCTGCTGTTCGCACTGTTCTGTGTAGCCGGTTCAATATCCGCCCAGGCCTGGGGATTCCTAATCGGAGCAACACTGTCGGTGAAGGTGAGTTTCGATAAGCTTTTCATCGTCTGAGAGGGCGAGAAACAGAAAAAAAACGCTGCAAGTTAGACTGATGTTACTGGGAGCTTGTAAGCAACTTGCTTGCAAGTACAGTATGCGAGTTGGGTTATTTGCACTCAAGAAAAGCAGAATGAAAAAATTGTTCAACAATTTTGATTTCTACTAACAATTTCGTCTTCCCACAGCTGGCTGTCTTTATCGGTCCCATTCTGGCGGTGCTGTTCTCGGTGTTCGGATTCTGTACCCGCTACGTGGACATCACACCATTATTCAAGTGGATGTGGCACATTAGCTACTACCGGGCTAGCTTTCACGGCATCCTGAACTCCGTTTACGGTATGAACCGGGAGGATCTATTCTGTCCGGAAACGCAAATCTACTGTCACTTCAAAAATCCGGTTCTGTTCCAGAAAGACATGGACATCGAACACGTGGACATGGAGCAGAACTTCCTGCTGATCGTGTCGATCGTGATTACAATGTACATCGGTACCACCTTTGTGCTGTGGTACAAACTGAACAAACGATAGCATGCCTGAGAGCAGCTTAGCTTTTAAGGTTTCTTAATTCGTTTGTAAGCATCGTCTGGAATGACTAGAGAGTACTTTTGCCACTAATCCACTTTCGTCGAGATAATTTGAGCCGGATTATTATTTTCAACTAGTTTACAGTTCGTATGAAAAATAGTTAAGTTCCCGGCTAAACCATAAGGGATTACGGTTTCCTTACTTATTATTTCACACCCCACATTTTTAAGCTAGAGTATTGATAAAATGTAAAATCTCAGACTTTAAAATAAAAAAACTACGTAGTAATAATGAGAGCTTGCCCATTAAGCAACAAGCTTGTGTAATAAGTGTCAAAGCATATCAACTTACTACCGCACGCAGATGAGAGAGAATTCTGCGAAGCAAAAGTGCAACGTCTGTGATTACGAAATAGCCCATTCTTGTAGATTTTTAGAATGTTAACATATAAGAGTCCCACCTGCGCGAGGAATCTTAACCCGACTAAGTTAAGTTTTGTACCCAGTAGCGTGTAAGCGTGTTTCGAGCAATTGTATTTATTCAACATCACTGCTGATTTTCAATAAATAAATGCTTTTAAGATAATCAAATGAAAATTCCTTGAACCTATGATCTTACGGTTGAGTGTTAGTCTAATCATGCCAAATTTTTGCCAACTCGTGGAGCCTTATCTGTACGCACGGAGTGCTTCATTTTGTTTCTTGTTACTTCCTTCGGCTAATAAATTATACGAACGTGGAGTACTCATGTCATAATGAGGGTGATACAAACACTGCTTGGAAAAAATAAATGGAAATCGTTTGTGGCGATAACGATTAGGATTATCTGCAGTCGAAGGGAGCACTCTTCAAGCTTTCAACAGGTGTGAAATCAAAAGCAATGAGTGTAAGTTAATGGCTTTTTTTGCTGCAATTCGTTCCATTTGCTGATAGTAAATACATTGGACAGATTGGAGCCGACTAGTTTTAACTATAGTTAAGCAGCTTTTCGGGTCAACGGCATCGATAACGGAATAACCTAAAACTGGTAAGTACTGTGAAACTTTAAATTAACCACATTTTGGTGTACTGTTGCCACCCATCATTGTCGACTTGCAAGGTCAACAAACGATGTTCCATCTCGTTTCCTTTCTTCTCTTTCACGTTCTTTCAAAAGTGATCGCGAAAGCACGATTTTCGGTTCTTATCATCGAACCTTGAACATTTGTGGAGTTTTTGATTTTTCGCGCCACACGGTTTCGTTCATGTCATTTGATGATACGTTATCGTTGCTTTCGTCTTGCGCCGGAGGCGCTTTGGTTGACAGAATGTGGCAAATTTAACGTGACTATCATCAGTTAAAATATTACCTTAGTAGGAATAATAATTGGATGGAGTTTGTATTTTGAGCTTGTTCCCTTCCATAATGTGTAGTGGGTAAAACCGAATAATTAACGGTTCAGTTTGTTTCTTTGCTTCGAGTCAACATTTTCGACCGATTTTAGCCAATTATCAACGTGCTAGGGATTTAATTGGGAGAAACAACAAACTGCCAAGAAATATTATTTCTTCCGTCGGGCTGTAATCGTAGACAAACAGACAGAATAATATGATCAATCGCTCAACCGTGACTTGTTTCGGAAGGTGGGTTTGTGCCATTCGCCCATTCGATGGTTTATCGCTATTTCGACTGAAACTCTGATCAGATTACCCACTGGATTGACCTGGAAGAGTAGTAGACAAGCGACAACATCACCGTCAGCTGGTGTCCGCCTCGGTTAATGTCGGTTTCACTTATCTTCAGCTGGCTTTGTTTCGCTAGATTAAACAGTCGATGTACTCAGTGAGTGCCGGTGAGTGTTCGATAGTAATTAGGTCGCTCTTCGTGACTGATTTACCCATGTAGCAGAACTGATAACCGTCCAGAAGTAATTTTGGTAATAATTTTATTTTAATTTGCCGCATTTCTTTGTAAAATGACACAAATTGAAAAAAATTCATTGAAATTTTCAAAAATTGTTCTGAGGAATTTCACTGAAAACGGGCCTTTTTAAACCAAAATCTGAGACATTTTTTTTGATACTTCTTAATTAGTTTTGAATGGAAAATGAAATTATATTTAAAATTCGTGGCCGCAGAATTAAGTACGGCTGAAGTTCTCTACTGACCAAGTGTTTAAGGGAAAATCGATCAATGACGCATGGCCTAGATGACCACCAGTTCCGTTCTTTTGAAGAGATCGAAATAAGGGTAGATTCATGAATAGCGTCAAGAAACTTAGTTTATTGAAAAGGAATTTATGTGCTGCCAAATATTTTTATTTCTTTCGGTATTCTTTCTATTTTCTAAACAAAAGCTGCAAATATTCAATACGAACGCTATGAATATATAATAAGTTATGAAATCTGTGTAAAGTAGGATTACAATTTATCTTTTCTTTTTTTTTTCGTTGTTCAAATCCCTTTTTGATTTCACAGTTTTCAAAAACTTTTCCTAACAAATTTCGTGAAACATTTTGAAAAAAAAGCGATACGATTCTAAAAACATACGGTTTCTAGTCGATTTAAAAAGTATTTCATCATTTTAACGGGTGACAACTAAAATTTTGGATTTTTTTACTGCTGTCAAAAATAAGTGCTTATTTATTGTCACAAAAAATAACGTACATTTGAGAAAGGTTCATGATTGGTTTTCCGGTTAAATTTTTTTAATGATGACGCAACAGGAGCAGTACACGGCTCCTTGTCATTTTTCAAATGGACCTCTATCTTCCACTAATCAACTGTTTGCAGTTCGTTGCTCTCCAGATAGTTATGTACATCACAAAAATCAAAATCCCAAAGAAATCATGGATTGGGCGTCACTTAGGTATTGGGGTACAAATAGTATCGAGTGCATTAAAGGCAGACAGTGAGTGCAGCTGGGGAAGCGAAAAATCTGCGAACTGAAGATTTGATACTGACTTGGAAGAATATACCCCATCCAGACGGGGCTTGAACCCGCAATCTCCTTGTCTCCGGCATAATGGTTTGACCAATTGAACTACTGGGGTACTGTTCCAGAGTCTATATTCGTATCACAATCCACTGCCGACTATTCTATTGCTACCCCTGTCAACTACACACACTGCTGTGCAGGCGTTATTTTTGCGACTGAAAAGAATAATTAACCTGCGTGATCGAGACCAAAGCCAGGCTAAGTTGTTCAGGAATATTTATGTTTTGTGGTTTAATGTGATAGGGTAACGGATCCATAGATCGCCTATTTATCCAAGACTTACCAGTTATTCGTTATACAATATGATGTGTTACTTTGATGATGAGCAATATTGACTGTATAATGCACCATAAACATTGTGTTGATTATTAGGATTGTATTACAGCCAAAAATCATTTTTCTAGTCGCCTCAAACAGAAATTTCTAGATGGGTGTCCAAGCCCCTAAATTTGACCCCGAAAATCCAAATTTTGCCCGCCTAAGGATCCTTATTTCGCCCACCACTGAAATATGACGGAAACAGCTGTTAAATGAATCAAATCAACATAATTATGTAATGCAATTGGTTGATTCAACCGTGAAAAGCATTGATTTCAAAAATTACCAGCAGAGTACCCAGTCCTACTCGAGATTCTATGTTAGCTCTTGTTGTTATGGCAGTGTTGAAGTTATTATCCTATAGAGTAGTGAAAAAAACTACGCAGAGGCCTTCTCGGAACTTACGGGCCAGATGAACTGGCAACATTGCATGAATTAGCAGCATTAAAAAGACAGTGGTTCACACATGTAATAAGATTCCGTTTAAATGGTGTGAGGTATCGAGGAAAGTTGTGTTTTAAGCTGTTTGGATCTAATTTTCTTAGTTTTGGAAACCACAATTCACCTATTCGGAAACTACAGAAACTCGAAAACAACTGAACCTAAAAAAATATTGTATAATTGAGGTTTGTAGGGTTAATTTGTTTTGCCGAAAATATGTTGGAGTTTGTCATAAAAATCAAGCCAGTTGAAAAAACTCGTTGTGGGGCAAAAGTACGCACTAAGTTTCTGTAACCGTAACGAAAATAAGAGATAGAAAAATGACCCAGACGCCATTTGGATTTACAAGATGGCGACTTCCGGTTTCTAGAAAACAACTTAAAATCGGTCGAATACCGCTTAATATGTGTATTTCTGTAATCAAGATGATGCCTACAAACTGGAAAACGACCCCAGACACCATTGCAAAAGGCAACTTCCGGTTTCCGAAAAACAACAAAATGTTGCCAAATACTTGCCAATATGAATACTTCCGAAATCGGTATGCTGTCCTAAGACTATAAAATGACCCCAGACGACATTTTTGATTTCTAGATGGCGACTTCCGGCTTCTCGGAAACAACCTAAAATGGTCGAGTACCCCCCGATATGTGAATTTCTGGGATTAAATTGATGCTCTGAGACCGGAAATCGACTACAGATGCCATTTTCAAATTCAAGATGGTGACTTCCGGTTCGTATAGAGTAGTTTTCAAATCTCTTGGCATCATTCTGATTCCAAAAGTACACATATGAAGGTGGTATGCGGTCAATTTTGGATATTTTCCGAAAACCAGAAGTCAACATCTTGAATTTAAAAATCGCGTTTGGAGTTGATTTCTGAAATATTGGGGAGTACTTAAACATTTTTCTCAATTCCACCCAGCTTTCCAAAGACCGGAATCTTGAAAAATCTTGGATATTCTTATCATTTAGGCCTCCCTGCTTCTCCACTGTTTATCCCTTCCTTTGTACTACAATTTTATGACCTTCGCCTTTGTACAAAAAACAGGCTTACCAAGTTTGGTAAAAATCAATTCAAGCATTCAAAGGTTATGTTGTAATATAGATGCATTAAAAGTCTTGCCTCTTGAGCATGAGCATGAGCATGATTGACCGCCCGCGGTTGCTACTCCGTTATTGCCAGATCAGCTGTAATTACACAGAGAACCAATGGGTGATGTTTGGGACTAACATTCATCCTCAATGTGTAAAAACTGGTGATCTTATCTTTATGTTAGGCAATACCAGCGCCGGCCGCATCCGAATGCAGGTCAAAGAAGGAGTGTGTATGGGAATATGTTGACGTGATACTCGCTTTATTGGAAGCCGAGAACACCTCTGCACTTCCACGAGAAATCACTGGGATGTTGGAGAAAAGGGTAGGGTTTGCAGCAGATTTCGTTTTGGTAAACGATGCGCTGAATTCGGGTACCGGGTTCATAGCAAATATCGCGCCTACAAGTTCATATTAACCTCCGCGAAAATTATTACGCGATTCGCGATTTCGTTCTGTTTGATATACCACCGAAAAAAGGGCACGCGAGAATACCGGAACTGCGATTAAATTAATACAGACTAAAATATTCGAACATTCCCTCAACAAATCATCATGCAACTACCGAAGAGAGTCTCCCATTGGTGTATCTCAGCCGACTACACAATGTTACGAGAGCTACGAAAGTTCTATCCACGTTAACGTCTCGACACTTCTATTGTTTCCTCCAAGAGGTTATACCGAAAACTACATCGCGTTGATAATCTATCTGTAGAAAACACGAACTCATGGAAGGTATCGACGTGACATTCGGACATTTGTTTATGAAGTCTTTATACAACTACCGAAACGTATCTCCCATTGATTTATCTCAGCTGACTACACGATTTTACGAAAACTACTGGAGTTGAGTCCACGTTAACGTCTCGCCACTTCTATCGTTTCTTCGTGAAGGACCCTCTTTATACCGAAAATTATAACGGTAGATATTCGGTCACCCGGAGATATGGCTTTCTGCTTAACAGGTCGACTAACGACATTCGTCTGTTCTTAAAAAGCGATTTCCTGACTTCAAGGCAGAACCGAAGCATCATGCACGACCGCTCTATTCCTTTCTACCGATGTGGACGCGTATGGACGCGGCGTTTCACGTCGATTTTCTTTTGTTTGTCTACGCAAGAGTCGCCTTTCAAATACAAAAATTGGCGAAATTCCATGCATCCAAAACCCTAATAATTTGAAAAATGCAGGTACACATATTTGCCAAAACGTAGTCTCAAATTTGCGAACAAAACGCCAAACAAGCCATAATTATAAAATAATATTCAAAACGACTATTCAAAAGCTAGAAAAATCGAAAAATAGTTAGCATCGATTCTGGTTAGTAGCAAAACTTACATTTCAAACTCTCATAATCCATGTGCATGTTTACCAAAACAACTTTAGCAATTTTGTTTAGTCACTGTTAACAAATTATGATGGGGGTCTCTATCACTAACGCTATTTTGTGTAGAACAATACGCGTGAAGCCGGGTATTCAAACTCTACTTCTAACCGTGGTTTAGTTTCGACTCCATGAATTTTATCCCAAAATGGCTACTTCTAAATATTAAATGCACGCGAACACGAATAGACTGCTTGTTCACTATCCCATTGATCGAATCCTCCAGCATTTAAAGAAAAATATAATAAAATATAAAAGGAACGCTCTCACCTATGTCATCCGGATCAGATTGGGAATAAGTTTAGGCTGTTGCCTGTCCTTACTTTTTCTCACACAATATTTAACCGACACTGTGGTTGATTAGGCGGAAGTTTCACAACCGATCTCAACTTCTAACAAACACTTGAATTGAGCTGGCTCCTGGCTGCAGCTGAAATTGAGGCCGCACCAATGCATTAAAAGTCTTGCCTCTTGTGTACAAAGATTTGTGTATTGTTATTTTCCACTTCTCCTTTTTTTACACACAGGGCGAAAATATGGCACCCATCATATTTCCAAAACGGTGTATAGAGATTCGCTTAGGGCGAAATAAGAACTCATATTTCGTCTCATAATAAATATAGAAAAATTAAAAAAAATCAATAATTTTTGTTATAACTAACATAAAATCATTAAAATTAACATTCAAAAAATTTTAAATGCCTATAAATTATCAAATGTGTTCATTGTTTGTATTATATTTCCGGTTAGGAATATTTAGCACTCGTTTCTAAAAACCAAAAAAAAAAAAAACAGGCTAACTAGAAGACACTATATTGATAGCTCGTAAGATAGTTGAATATTATAATCAAGGATCACGTACCGGCGTTATGGATATCACGAGATTACAAGCTCGATATATAGTTTAATTGCTTCTGAACATTCAAATACATCAATATCGAGAGGATCCATAAGAGGGCAAAATATGGTTTTTCTACCCTAGTGCTCTATCTGACCAAAATACACATGTATTCATGATTTTGAAAAAATGACATCAAATTTTTCATGAAACATTTTGTCTGGTACACATATTGATTGAAAACCAAACCATTGAGTTTGTATCCTGATTTAGACATAGAGAACAAAGTCTATTTTGTTCATTACTTTGACCGGTTTTTCATTACCTTCTTGGCGAATTAAACATTTGGCCAAGAAGATGCTTCTTGTTTTGGTGTTTTTTGGAACAGAACTGAGCATGTATAAACAAAACAAGAAATACTGGCATAGGAAAGAGATAGATAAAGAAGCAGAGAGAGAGAGAGAGAGAGAGAGACGGAGAGAACGAGAGAGACGGAGAGAACGAGAGAGAGAGAGAGAGAAAGAACACGAGAGAAAGAGGAGGGAAAGAACGAAAGAGAGAGAAAGAGAACGAAAGAGAGAGAGAATGAACGAAAGAGAGAGAGAGAAAGAGCGAAAGAGAGAGAAAAAGAACGAGAAAGAGAAAGAGAAAGAACGAGAGAGAGATAGAAATAACGAGAAAGAACGAGAGAGAGAAAAATAACGAGAGAGAGAGAAATAACGAGAAAGAGAGAGAGAAAGAGAGGGAGAGAGAGAAAGAGAGAGAGAGGAGAGAGAGAGATAGAGAGAGAGGATAGAAAGAACGAGAATGTGAGAGAGAGGCCTGAATGACTTGTTAACTTGTTCAGGAGAGGCAACAAAATCTTGGAAAATCTGTTAAAACTGCCCAGCAAATAGATCACATTTCTATGCCCTTGCAGTCTTCCACCATCATCGGTAGTGCACTTTGCTACAGCGGGAAATGAGCCACTGTACTCTGTGGTCCAGTTTCATGTGCCTCATGTGCGGATTTTAGCAGTAACATCTGTCGCGGCCGTCTAATTTACAGAAGGTGAAATAGCTTCCAAAGTGCATGTTGTCCGTATATCTCAACTCCCCCACTGTTGGGGCAGCACAAAGGTTGCGATCAGCAACCGATTTTGAACAGCAAAATGCCTTTTTTCAAGGCAAATAAACAAGTAATTGAAGGGTGAAAATTTTCTAGCATCAACACAAGCAAACATTCTTCGCGGGATCCTAGTAATCGAATTCTGTTGTAGTTTATTTAGTTAATACCCCCACTGTTGGGACAGCACACAGGCTGCGATCAACATAACCGATTTTGAATAACAAACTGCCCTGTTAGAACGCATTCACAAAGGCAGTTAATTCGAATATGCAGTACTGATATAAAGTCGATTCTATTAATCAGCATGAACAGAATTGCATCGTCTCTCAACTGCTCAATTGCAACATGCTGCAACATGATGCAACACGCGACAGCGACAAACGAAATCGCTTGCTTGATATTACAAGCCGTAATACGATAGGGGTAATATCGTTGCGTGTGTGAGAGCACCATCGGTGTTGGTGTGCTGGATACAAAAATCAAACGCGAATTGTGGAATAATTCGTCTAAAGAACATTAGAGAATGTGACAACTGAGCAGAAAGGCGTGGCCTATTACGTAGCACCCTTCGGCTATAAAAGAGTGTTTCTAGTTACATTCATTAGTCGGAAGGTGAGCTGGATGGACCGTCCACAACGTTGACAGTGGAAGAAGCAGATACAGCACTCATAAGTAACAGCGCGTTGCGCCTGTGGCTGCCTTCAAATTAAATAAATCACTTGCGCTGTGGTTGGTCACCATGTCTCAGTAGCAGCGCGGTTCTTCTCAGCGTGCCTCGCCAGACTGCCATTATTTCCCCACTGTTGGGGCAGCATAAAGATCGTCATCACCAAATCTAATGTTGAACAGCTTTGACGTAGAACTACGTTTCACTGTAGCATACCACACAGGGATGCTAACTGAAAAACTGGGACGAAATTTGTCCCTTTTCAAATGCTTATAGGTCGGTTGGTTTTCAACCGGTTTTCTTCATTCTTGCAGCAATCGATTGGAAAATTTTACACGCATCTGCCCAAATGCAGAAAAATGTTGTTTGAATCTAGGAACTATTGCACTATTGAAAATTGTCAAGCCTTATTGAAATAGAAATAACGTCCTCTGATTGGTCGCTTGCTTGCTGTGTGTGTATGATATGGTATGATGTGTGTGTGTCTATGATATGGTATGATTTGTGTGTGTGTGCTGTGTATGGTTTTTAACTCGGCACGTTCTGCTAACTGCTGAATCCGGTTCACGAAATTCACGACCCTTCATTAGTAGACATTATAACTCGTTACCCAAGTAAAAATATTGGTTTTATCAAAGTTTCATAGCGCTCAATACAGCCAAAAAAGCGCTTTGAAACTTTGTTAAACCAGTTGTGTTACTAGGGTAATGAAACACTCAATGCATTTATTAATAGTGTACGTAGTTCTACGTCATTTATGCGGTCGTGTCTTGGATACAACCTTCTACTTTTTAAAAGCAGTTTTTCATTCATATGTTCAACTCTAAGACCTAAAACACGACTGTATAAAATTGAAAGTGACGCGGTAAATCATGATGATCAATTTCTAGTGATGAATTGGTTATTATATACAGTTTTCATGTATAGAAACTGGAAAAAGTGTTTTTAAAGACTTTTTTATTTGAGTTGAAACTCGAAAAGGCGCAAACGAATCCAAGCTTCTATGAAGCCATCCGATTGAGTACCTTTCTGACTGACAGGAAAACACAAAACTACACTGGGTGCATTTGCTAGTGTGCCTGCTATCGCTCAGAGACAGAATTTCACTAAAATGCCACACTGCATCAGCTGGCCCTGCTTATATAGATGCTGAGACCAACGTCAACCGCTGCGTTACCCCCGTTGCCACAGTAGTGGACGCATCCGTTGCCATTGGTATTCGCTGCCCTGCATCACGTGGTCCTGCTCTATCGTGCTGAGACGCGCTCCGATATCCGTTGCCATACCACAGCTGTGGTCGTTATCCGCTGCACTGCTACTGCTGTTGTATCCACTGCTGCTACTAAGGAATGACTGCTCCTGTTGCAGTCTAGAATTATAATGAGCGGCTTCGGCTGAAACAGGCTCTTATATAGGCCAAATAGCATATTTTAAATTGCAGGGTATATGATTCTGTCGACCGTGCTTGGGAAGCAATCATATAACGACCAATCAGAGGTCGAATTTTTCGTTTTGACAAGGCTTGACTATTTTCAATAGTACAATAGTTTGAATAATAAATTTACAATTACCTTCATTTGGGAAGAATCTTAGAAGATTTTCCAAACTATTACTGTAAGAACGAAGGAAATCCATCGAATACTAACCGATTTATAAGCATTTGAAATTGGACATATTTTTCACTTTTTTCGGTTTTAAATTTTTCAATTTACATCCCCATGTAGCCGAACTTCCTGAGAGAAGTATTCTACTTCAAACATCAAAAACAAAACTTAATTTTTAGAGGCCGGTCGCCCAAGGATTAAGCGGGCTCGGCGCTACCCGAAACTCCTTTACGTTTAGGCGTAGGTGGATTTCATCACCTAACCGACTCGTGTGAAGTGAGGAAACGACGATCGAATATGAATTCGATAACAATAGCAATAAAAGTTCCTGAATGCACTTGGCCTTGCTCAGTTCAACAATCAGCTCACTTTACTTAACTTCCTTCTTGCAAATTTTTCACTCACTTGTTACTCACACGAACGCCGCGGTACTTCTGACCATTTGGCGTTTTTACAATTTCTGATTTCCTGTTTTCTACCCCCCACCATTTCTTCCCTTTTCCTGCATTTTATTATGCCCACCCCCTCAGGGTTGTATTTTGTTGATTGTGTATAACAGTTTCTTAACCGCGTTTAGCTTGGCCTATTTTGCCATAACAATTTTTTTGTGTTTTTGTATCCTACTAATCTTTTAACAATATTTATATTTTAAATTACTAATCCTACTAACAAACTACATTGAAACAAAATAGAAACACAATAGTTGAATACGATACATTGAGCACATTTGAAAAAAAAAAACAAAGGACAATTTGTAACAACGGTGACAAGCTAAGAACCCATAGTTTGGAAACTCGCACTAAACTAGCACCTTATGGGACGCTGATCCCCCGGTAGCCCTTTACAGACATGAAGCATGGACGCTGAAGAAAGCTGATCCACGAGCGTAACTTGCCGGTATATTGGGAAATTGAGTGTGGCGCAGACGCATGAATTACGAGTTGTACCAGGTAAAGAAACATACTGATTAAGGTAATGCAGCGTGGCAGACTTCAGTGGACTGGACATGTTGCAAGAATGCCTGACGAGAGAGCAGTCAAAACTATTTTTAGCTGTGAATCAGGTAGAGGCCGTCAACTCCGGTAGATATACGCGATGAAAGAAGATGCTCGATCTGCTGGTGCACGAGGTGATTGGAAAACCTCTCATTCGTTCGACCCTAGACCGGTAAACGGTCCATCTGTTAACAAAGTAATTAAGTAAAGTAAGTAATAACGCTCAAACGCTCACCGTTTTTATATAGTTATATTTTTAGATTTTCATATTTTCAAGTTGCTGTTAATATAATCAGTTGAACCAGTTTTCATCAGTTGAATCAGTTTTTAAAATTGGAAGGTTTTTATAACGAGTCATCAATTAATAAGTGAAACATTATGTGATTTCAATGTTTTTGTTACTTGGGTTGTGCTCAGCGTTGATAGCGCGAGATATCACTTGAGGTGCTACTGTTTCTTCTAGGGGCAACAACTTTATCATAATTAATTAAAATAAATCAAAAATTTTTATTCCATATATTACACTGGTCGACAAAAGAAAAAAAGTGCATTCCAAATGTTAAAATCGGAGAAAAATGAAAGATTGAAGCTATTCAACCATTCCTATGAATTTTGGTGCCCCTAGCCATTACCAAAACGCGTCAATTTACCTGAGAGTGTCGTATAGAAATTGCTCGCCAGGTTCATCGCTTTAAGCTTCTATTTACGAGATAACTCATTTAAGTCCCTGAAAAAAAAAGGGACAGGGACACTAAAATTCATATGAATAATTCAATAGTTATAATCTTTCTTTTTTTTCGGTTTTAGCTTTTGGAGTGATTTTGAGTTGACAAGTATAATTATTACCATCTCTGTTCTTAAAACAAGTTCGTAAAGCATACCTTCGAGATAAAGAAAATAAAAATTTAAATTTGTATGGGTAAATTTTAATACCTATTCATCTGAAACCGTTGGTAACTGTACTCCACTGTGTATATTGTCTCTCCTTGAGGCACTCATTTACGCCCAACCCAACACCGATGCAGCACCGCACTGAGTTACCGCGGCTCATGCTCCGCACTCAGCGCACTGGTTTCTGTCTTTGTTCGCCGTTGGATTCGCGGGCTGAACGTGATCCAGCTTACCATCGTCGTCCGTCACACCGTCGTCCCCATCCCCATCACTCCGTACTACAGGGGCCACCAAGCAACTCTCTAGCGCATGCTGGTCTGGCTTGCTTGGGCAGGTCACTTCAGCTGCAAGCTCATTCAGTATTCATCGCGAGTCGGTCGTGTGCGCATCGTGCGGCCACAGTCGCGTTCCTCAGCGTTCCGCCCAAGGAAGGCCCTTATTCGGTTTCGTTCGTTGTCGGTCCTGCCCTGTGCAAATGCAACCTCGACTGCATATTAACGGTCGCTAGAGAGATGCGCAATTGCAAACAAAATATAATTAATAAAGTGTTATTTTATTTGTGTACGGCGCACTGACCGACTGATTTGACTAGCTGACTGACGTTTCCTCGATTTCTCGCATGTGACGAAGAAAGTTCTATGTTGCGATTGCAGCTCCGAAGCTCTTATCGGTTTTTGCACCGCGCGTAATCTAGCTCATCCCGTAGTCGAAGGTCGATCATCTCAACGGGCTTACTACAGCTGTGACCTAGTTCAAGTTTATAATCTACAGTGTGAGCAAAGCCATCACCGTCTGTCGGATGCACCGTGCGTGGGATTCGGAATAGAAACTCTGCTCAAAGTGTTCTTCGAGAGAAATCAACTTTCAAGTCCGTGGCACAAATTGCGTGAAAATTGTTCTTGAACTGATTTGATAATAATTGGAATTGGAAGGAAGCGAAAGGGTTAAGTGTTAAACAGAGCAATGTATTTTTAGAATTCGTCACCGTGACATGCGGTGAAGGATTTCCGTCGTTGTGTGTCCGATCAAGTGAAAGTTCAACATCCTTTGTTGCGCCGAATTGAATGCACCAAGATGACTGAAGTTTACGAGCTGAGCAGCACCAATAGTAGCCCGAGCAGCAGCAACAATAGCTATCACAAGGGCAATCTACTGCTGCAGGAGGATGATGAGGTGGAGAAATATCCAGTTAAAATAATAAATATACATCTGCCGGAACAGGAAGCCGTGATGCCGAAGCGACTCAAAACGCTGTCGTTAGAACCGCTGAAAATTCCCTGCGAACCGTTACGATTCGATCACAGCCCCAGCCTGGGAGGTGCTTCGACCGCATCGTCACTCGCTGCGGCGAGACTTTTCAAACCGGTTACAATTAGCTTTAAGGATCTGTCGTATTCAGTTCGAACCGGTATCTTCCGAAAAGGTAGGTAACTTAGACAAGTCTCTTGAGTTTAAAAATTTTGCGTGACTTAATTGCAGTAGCAAAACTTGCTGATGTTGTTGTTGTTGTTGATTGAGCAAAGCTCAAATGTTTACAAATAGACGGGGGGGGGGGGGGGGGTGGGGTGGGGTTAAAACATTTGAAGGCAAAACGGTGTGACGGTGCGGAATGATTGAATTCACTCAATAAAAGTTTCGAGTCAGCTCGGATACCGAATAAGAACGCTTCTGCGCCTTATCAATGGTATTTTCGCTGAGTACTTTTGCGCCTTATCATTGCAACAAAACCCCAACCAGTGGCTGTTTAGGTTTTAAAATTATGATAACAACATCCGTGGCTGGTTTCAAGTTGGACGATGATCAGCAGACTTTGTGTTAACCTATTTAAGTAAGAGAAAATTTTTAGTCACTCCAGATAATTGACTATCGAGTGCCGAGTGTGAAAGAAACTGAACCAAATTCTGAAAATGACACAAAACCTAGTAATCTAAAAGGCAATCTTCTTACTTAATTGGATCAATTGAAGCAGGATTGCCAACACGACTCCCGGTTTAGCAAAACACACGTGTAAGCAATCTAGTCCAACCGGCGACGCGACGGTGGCTCGCAGACGCTGTAGGACTTATTTCACATTCAAACACGTTTAGCATATCAAACCCTAGTCAAGTGTAGAATCCGGGATAACTAGAATTCAAATTTGTGCTTCCTTCGGGGCACAAGCAGACCGTCTAGTGGAAGTGCGACACCGCCCGAAACTATTCAAATGTATACAATTGAATTGAGTTAATTGAACGAAAAACGGCGGCATGCCGCCTTTCGTTTGTGCATTTTTTTTGTTTGGTTCATTCGATTAAAGTTTCACCGTCACCGATGGTCGGACGAGCGATTATCAGCCCCTCCCCTGAATACGAATGCGTTTTCAGCCTTACATCACTGCATTGGGTGCTTATTGCATTTTTTTTATTGTGTTATGGCAGGTTTGCAGTATTTAACTAATCACACCCAAAGTAAACTGCAGTATAGATGCTATCGAAGCATGGCGTCTCCGAGTGGGCGAAGATTATTTGTACTAGAGTTTGCAGGTTTATTTTATGGAAAAATACATGACAGTTGACAGTTTGCTGCTAGTAGCAAAACCAAGCAATTCCGTTTGTTTACATTTTCTTGATAAACATAAATACTATGGTACTGTTTAACCTTCTTGGTACTAAAGCAGATGACTTGGTTTTAAAATTTATTGCTGGGCATTTATTTTTATTGCCAGAAAAACAATGACGCTTAACATTCAGAATGATTTCGGTAGATATTTCCTTCTGTACTTCGCATTGGGATAAGGTATGCCTACTTTACTTTCTTTTCTTTCGCTGTGTGGACTCATCACTGCGACCAGAGACATTGTGGCTGTGGAGCTTTCTAATTTGATTCTTAAATTCAGGGAGAAAAAAACCAAGGATCAAAGACTCTAAGAACTCTTGAGTTTCAAAAATCAATAAAATAAGAATACAAGGAAAAGATAATACAGGAAGACTTAAAATTCAACGAATCGATATATTTGAAAACTCGAGAATCCAAAAATCGAAAAATCAAAGAAATTAAGAATCAAAGTGCTAAAAAATTCAAGAATGCGTGAAAAGTTCTAAACTCCAAGAGTATTACTCTTGAGTCTAAAATACCAATAATTATAAAATGTAAAAAATAAAAACAATTATTCAAGTCTAGAAGTGCAAGAGAGAATGAGAGTCTAGAAATGCAAACCACCAATAATACCACGATCCAAGAGTCCAAGAGCCAAAGCGTTCAAAACTACAGGAGTCCAATGATATAACGATTTAAAAATTGAGGGAACTATGGATCATATTCTAAAATTTTATCCTCTAAGAATAAAAAGTCCAGAGTCCATAGAAAAAATTGGGCATAAGTCCAAAAACTGTGGGAACGAAGATTTAAGGTTTAAAGGTTCATGACTTCAATTGTTCAAGGAGAGAAAAATTCATTGATCCACTAATGGAATTATTGGAGAGTAATAAAAAAAAATACAGCGAGACTAAATGACGGAATTTATGAATCCGAGTACGGATTCCTAAACTCAAGAATGCTTAAGCTCGAGAGTTCCAGAATACAACAATCTGAAATTTTTGAAATCTCTGAATCCAACAAATCAAGAATCCGAGGGCTTAAAATTTCAAGAATCAAACTAGTTTGAAAATGGATTTGGTGTTCAACAATTTTGGAGTCCAACAATTATAAATTCCCCCATCTCATAAAATTCAAAATATTCAGGAATTCATGAAACCAAGGATCTTAAAATATAAAAATGTATACACATAAAAAAACAAGAATCCATAGAAGAATAATTCAAATATTACAGAATCAAAGATTCAAGTTTGAAAAGTCCATGACTCCAATTGATCAATAATAAGAATATGAGAATCCAAGAATCTCTAGATCCAAGAAGTCAAGTATATAAGGAGTCAGAAATTCAAGTATCAAGATGTTTGATAATTTAGGATTCCAGAGACAAAAATTCCAAGAATCTGAAAAATGTAAGAATCAAATGATCCAAAAATTCAAGAAATCCTCAATCTAAGAATTCCAACTAGTACGAGCCCAAGTTTTTAATATTCAAGCATCTTGGAAATCCAAAAATCAAAAAAACACATCCAAGAATCCAGGAATTCAACAATACCGAAATCCGAGAATGCAAGCAAATATTCAAGAATCCATTACATAAAGAGTTTGGAGCCCATGAATCTAAGGAATTAAGAATCCATAAATCCACGGATTAGAGTTTTCCGAATTCGAAGGAGTTTGAGAATTTAATTGATATGGAGTCGGAGCACTTAAGACAACAAATCCATTAATTTGAACCATTCCAGAATACTCTACTCATGAGAGTAGAGTTTGAAAATCCGAGAAATACTAAAAATTAAAACTTTCAAAAATACAAAATTGAATGAATGCAGATAAATTTGAATCCACGACTCCAAGATTTCAAAAATCAGTAAATTTCATAACACAAGACTCTAATAGTTTTAGGATTCTGAAAACTTCAAAAATAAAAAAAAATAAAACAGATTCGTATGGAAGCTTAAAACAGACAATTTATTCCTAAAGGCGCTTCTTTTGAATTTAGGAAGACAGAATATCCGAGTTCCTTGCATCCATAAGTCTAAGGGCTATCACGTCCAAGTGACCGTGTGTCAAGGACTACGTAAATTCAAGAGAGTTAAGGGTTCATGAAGTTAATGGTTCATGGATTTACGAATAAATAATCCATACATTAAAAGTTTACTGTTTGAAGATTCACAAAGTTCAAGAATTAAACAATTTTTGGATCCATTAGATTCAGAATTCCATTTAGGGACCATCCATTAATGAGGTCACGCATAATTTGGAAAAAAAATAACTTCTCCCCTCCCTCTTGTCACAACTTCCTTGACCCTACTCCCTCAATTACGTCACGTTTTTATACCCCTAAAAAATTAAAAATCACAAGAAGGTTGTATGCAAAGCCACGACCGCAAGGTTGAAGTAGAATACATTTACAAGAAAGATAACCCGGCTGCTTGCGTGTCAGTCACTTTTTCTAGTAAATAAACGTTGACCGTTCATTGGCAGTATTGTAATTTCTTTTTGTCTGATATTTTGAATGAAGCTCATTGGATATTTTTAAATTTTGTGCAAATGAGAAGTTGAAGTGCTGCCGAATTGTAATATGCACATTTAATGCGACATCATTAAACGGGAACGGAACAAAGGCTATGGTTATGCAGAACGCGAATGCCACCGCGATGCGATTCGCCTTACCGTGGTGAAATGCATAGCTCTTTTTAAGGCGAAGTAGAGCTATACATTTCAACAGATTTCGTCTTGCCGAATCGCATCGCGCCGTTATTTGCGTTCTGCATGACCGTAGCCAAACACTGAGCGACGCAAACACGTAATAATAGTCAGAGTATGCATGTAGATGAAGATAATTAACTTTGGATTATAGCGCAAAACGAGAAAATATTAACTCTTCATATAATCATTTGTGTTCTTCAAATTTCAGTTGTTCAATTTAATATCCGATGAAATGTGTGTTTATTATCTGATGAAGCTCTTATATAGGCCAAATGATGCATTCCCAATTTACTAGGTCCATAACTCTGCCGACCGTGCTTGGGAAAGCGCGGTATAACGACCAATCAGAGGTCGAATTTTGTGTTTTGACAAGGCTTAAGAGTTTTCAATGGTACAATAGTTCGAATGATACAATTGCAAATTCATGCATTTGGTAGGAATCTTAGAAGATTTTCTAACCGATTGCTGCAAAACGAAGGAAATCCATCGAAAACTAACCGATTTATTAGCATTTGAAATTTTTCTCACTTTTTTCAGTTTTAGATTTTCATTTTACATCCCTATGTAGCCGAACTTCCTGAGAGAAGTATTCTAATTCAAAATTAAATCTTCATTAATTCATTTGTTGTCCTTATAAGGACAATTGTTCAATTTATCATTGATAGTGAGGATTAAGGCGCACGGTCAACACAATGAGAAAGGTGTTTTCACATTGAAAACTAGACACGGCTTTACTGGAGTAAGTGTTGGCAAATGCATCTACCGCTAATACCACCGCTATCATACGAAAGCGCGTCGTTTCATGTGGGGAATATCAACAACGAAAAATGACCCGCGTCTAAGCATAACCCGATCTGTTTCGCCGTGCTGCTCCCATTTACCTTTACATCGGCCTCAGGGAAGTACCGGCTGCATCTGCATCTACCGCTGAGGCTGTCACTATACTGCTATTGGTACCAAAAGCTATTAACTCTTCAAATAAGTGTGTTATTTGTTCTCAAAAGAACAATTGTTCAATTCAAAATCGGATTTACGCAATCGCATCTCTGTAATATTACCGACAATAATATTCTTCTGAACAAACTGATACAACTTTCTGCTGTAGGTTAATGTACAGCCATCAGTAGAGCTGTACATCAACCTACGGCCGAGCGAATCGGTTCGCGCCGCTTTTCGCGTCTACTATGGCAGAGGCCTCAGAGAAAGTTGCTGGCTGATGTATTCACTTCATGCAAGCCTGCTGCTGATGCTTCCCGCTACCACACTGAAACAGCATTTTAGTGAAGGGAGTGTCGTTGCATCAGCTGACCCTGCTACTATCGATGCTGATATACCCGCTGCAACAGCTACGCTATGCATAGCTATGCCACAGTTGTGGCCGCTATACGCTGGCCCAACTGCTGAGCAACTGCAACGCTATCCGCAGCCATGCCACAGTTGTGGCCGCTATCCGCTATCGATGGTACCCACTGCTCGCTCCCGCTGCTGCTAAGGGAGGACTGCTGTCGTCGCTGTTCAGAACTATCTTGAGCGGCATCGAATAAAACAGGCTCTTATATAGGGATGAAAATGGGAATGAATTATTTTTCGTAGGTGGTGGAATGACATAACTTGAAAAATATGTGTGACTTCATTCCGGCTCAGAGCGTTAATTTGATGAGCTCCACCTCTTTTTTCAGTTTCTAAAGCTTTTCCTCAGTTTCGTAGCACGGATGCACAAAAATGATTTCTTGTCGAACCGGACCGATAGCACTCTCATTGAAGCAACAAAATAACATGTTTTGTGTCGTGTTGCGCAGCTTAGATGAAGAAAATGTTCCCCTCCCCATGTCGCATGTAAGCAGATTATTGCGTTCAGTAGACAGTAGATAGTGTATCCAGCGAATAAACACCGATGGTGCTCTCACACACGCAACGGTTTTAACCCGTATCTTATTGCGGTTTATAACATCAAGCGATTTCGTTTGCTCGCTGTTGCGTGTTGCATCATGTTGCAACTTGGCAGCTGGGAGACGACGAAATTTTGTTTATGCTGATTGATTGAATCGACTTCATATTAGCTCTGCATAGTCGAACTAACTGCTTTTGTGAATGCGTACTAACAGGGCAGTTTATTATTCAATGTCGGTTATGCTGATCGCAGCCTTTGCGCTGCCCCTACAGTGGGGGGTTTACTAAATAAAGTGAAAATTAGACAACTACAACAGAATTTGATTGCATCCCGCACAGAATGTCTGCTTGTGTTGATGCCAGAAAATTATTAACCTTCAATTATTTTTTTATTTGCCTTGAAAAAAGCATGTTGCGTTTCAAAATCGGTTGCTAATTACAACCTTTGAGCTGCCCTAACATTGAGGGAATTAAGATACACGGATAACATGCACTGTGGAAGCTATTTCACATTCAGTAAATTAGACGGGTGCGACAAATTTAAATTGCTAGGATGCAACACAGAATACTTGCTTGCGTTGACAAAAATTATTAACTTTCAATGACTTGTTTATTTGCTTCAAAAAGGCTTTTTGATTTCCAAAATTGGATTTCCTGATGGCAATCATCATGCTGCCCCAACACGGGGGGAATAATGGCTGTCTGGCGACACACGCTGAGAGAAACCGCGCTGCTCCTGAGGCGTGGTGACCAACCACAGGGCTAGTGCTGCTGCTAAGGAAGAACGACTGCTGTTGTCGCAGTCTAGAACTATTATGAGCGGCTCCGGCTGAAACAGGCTCTTATATAGGCCAAATAGCATGTTTTCAATTGAATGTATATGATCCTGTCGACCGTGCTTGGGAAGCAAGCATATAACGACCAATCAGAGGTCGAATTTTTCGTTTTGACAAGGCTTGACTATTTTCAATAGTACAATAGTGTGAATAATGAAATTACAATTATCTTATTTTGGGAAGAATCTTAGAAGATTTTCCAATCTATTGCTGCAAGAACGAAGGAAATCCATCGAATACTAACCGATTTATTAGCATTTGAAATTGGACATATTTTTCACTTTTTTCGGTTTTAGATTTTCATTTCACATCCCTATGTAGCCGAACTTCCTGAGAGAAGTATTCTACTTCAAAAAATTGTAAAATGCATTTTTTCTAAATTAGAACGATTTTACTAAAGAAAAACTGAAAATGAAAGGAAAAAAATACGATAACAGATAACTCGAATCAGTGTTTAATTATCCTTAGTCCAAGGATTCTGTTGTTGCAGTCGCAAATCGGCGACATAGAAAGCCGAGGCAGTAAGTGCAGCATCATTGCTGATTTTTGAAGGAACATCCATTTTTAGTTCCTCTTCTTCAATCAACTCGCAATACAAATCTTCTCCTCATGGTACAATAGTCAAGCATCCTTATTCACGTTTTGTCACAATTTTTGTAGGATTGAAAGAAACTAAAAAAGTTTGAAATTGTGCTGTCATTTATAAACAAACATGCACGGCAGAAAAGAACTAACGAATATTATGCTTTTTTAACGTATTTTATCTTCACTGCCCATAATTCAAAAAATGGCTAATATGCCATAGGCATCAAATCGAGAAAAACGCGTTTTGAAGTTCTTTGTCGGAACAACATATTTTGACTGTCCATGATAACTTTTATATTGAGTATACTGCCGTTCTACGCATAGTTGTCCCATGTTACTTTTGGTCGATTTTCGTTTTTATCACCAATGAGTCTATTTTCATGTATATTTTTGAAAAACTTTTAAAAATAACATTGTTTGTTCCGAAAATCTTGAAAAACCATACCAAGTCGATGATTTTCTACACATATTTGTCCCACTAGATTTTTTCTATTCTAATTCATCCCACTAACCACTAATTCTCATATTTACAACTTGGGAAGTGCTACAGAGCACTCAAGACTTCTCCTAACAACATTTGACTACATTACGGGTTTCAGAAATTCGGTAACGAAAATCACTTTGCTTGATTATTTGAATGCGGTGCGTTCATATCTTTGTTAAGGATACCTAAACCTTGTTTGCTGGTTCGTAAGCTGAATGATTTTCCTTTTTGAGCATATAAGAAAATAAACGTATGAGATTTATACTAATTGGAAGTTGTAAGAACTGTCTTTTGTGAGTAGCCAAAATGGGGAAAACCCAACAACGTTCAAATATTGTATGATAGGAATGGGTAATCTAAAAAAAAAAAATAATTCCCCTTTGCAATGGTAAGTCATCTGATAATTATTCAAATAACCTAACTTTCATCTCGACTATCATCACTTGTGTATAAAGACAACAAGATTAGCGTGATAATTTTCGTGAAAGATTAAACAGCCTTCTTTCCCCAGTACGAACATTGTATTGGGAAACATCGAATGCACGTGGTGGGACTGATATGCGTAGAAATTATCTATTGCACGCAAAAGTTGAAGTCTTGTACAAGCATTGTGTCTTCCCGATTCGCACAAATTTTGCACTAAAATCGCACAAAAAATGTGTGAAAAGGATAACGCAACAGTTGTACTGCGAATACATTGACACAGATTGAAATCAGAATATGTATCATATATCGACACTATATTTCTCACGTCGAGTGTATTAGTGACTGCTACTCTTGGAGCAGTGCAAGCAGCGAACAACAACTTCGAACTCACTAGATTTATATAGCTATAATGCTCGAGCCATTTATCTCGATGGATTTGGTCATTTGAAAGTACCATTGAATGATTTGCAAGAAAATAACGAAACAAATTTCTGTTCACAACATTTTGTAATCAACGGTAGCTTCACAGAAAACCCTCCATTCCACAAAGCCACATAAGCGTTGCTGATTTTTTATGGCAACACTTTTAAATTGTGAATAATTATTATTTCTCATCCTGTGCAGCTTTTTTCTCAAGCGACGAGAGAAATTTCTCTCTCGCTCGTAGAATTCCCATGTACGTGCGGGTGCGACAAGACTAGACACGTCATATACAATTTGCTGGTTGCTCTTTCGCTTTTCTTTCGGTTCGTATTTGCGACGCGCAAGGTCTCGTGTCTCGTCGCTTTACGAAATGAGCAAGATACCCGTGCTGTACATACTTGATACTAGTGTTGTTAGTGTCACTCATACTGGGGGTGCGTGCTTGCTGCGGGGAATGCATGAAGAAGAAAGAGTATCTCGAAAGCGTGTGTGCAAAAGACTTGAGAAGCGTAGCATATGTCTCGTTCTCAAGCAGAAAGGAGGAGAAAGGTTTTGCTTCTCGCTCGCTTTGCAATGCTGCTTGATACCAGTTGAAACTGTTTAAGTGTAGTAGTTAGGAGCTGCCAAATACATTGAAAAAACGCTAGAGCAGTAATTGCGTTATGCCCAACACGCAATCATTGTACTGGTTCCAAATTACATCAACTTTTGCGCTGAAAACGCACAATTTTGTACTGGTTTCGCACCATTCAACTTTTGCGTGTGGAAGGCAAATTTCTCAGCATTATTGTCCCAGTGGGTATTTTTTATGAAAAAGAGAGTTGAATCTGAAAACATTAGTAGCCGTTTTTTCAATTATAAACGACAAACCGGTGTGCAGTTTGGCTAATATACATACCATGTGAATTATATCGTGCTCGTTGGGGATGAAAATGGTTTTAAATTTGATAAAGCAACACGGAAGCACAAGTGAGGACAGAAAGGACGACGAGATAATTGTTTCGTGCAACAATATAACAATATAAGGAAAATATTATTTTTCATGGTAAACTTACAATCCACTTTCCTATTTTTTCGAATCCAAAATGAAATCTGAATCTTCTCTTCAATAATACTTTTAATCAAAGAGCTATACAGCATTTTTAGGATGTAAAAACTTATGACAGAAGGAAACAGTCATGCGTTTTGATCATTGGGTTTCGCAGAACTACAAATAAATTCTTGTTGCATCAAACATTCTTCGTGAAAAAGTCAAATTTCATGCAAGGGCCTTACGATCGCTTACCTGGCCACCAGGCTACAACACATTTTCGAAAGTTAGACGAAACAAAGTACAGTAATAATACACTGGTTCGTGAACATGCCACAGGCAGAAACATATTGGATATTAGCCAACTTCTCAATTATTTAGGATATTAGCCAAAATTGTTTCACCTTTGCTGCTTTCCCAAATGCATTTTTTTGACAATCGGCTTCCGTAGGGAACTTGTTTACGGTGTATACCACCACGAGAAACTGTTTTCTCGATTTTGGTAAAAATGGCAATTTTTGAATTATGGGCAGTTCAGCAAATCTTAAGCAAAAAAAGGATCGTAGAACTAGGATCCCACAATCGCGAAGCCTAAGTTGAAAATTGTGGGAATGAGTGATCGATATTCCTCCGATGAATTCATAGACTTGTTGAAAAGTCAGAATGATAGCATCGGCTTTAAAGAAGTAAAGGTTATTGCCGAGTATGAAAATTCACGCTTCAAATATAGCAAGTTTAACGTGATAATCGAAGTTGATCTAGACACTTATAACTGCCTAATGAATGCTGGAAAAGTAAGCATTGGGTGGGACAAGTGTTTTGTACGAGAGGCCATAAATGTATTGCGTTGCTTTAAATGTGGCGAATTTGGTCATAAAAGCACAGAGTGTGTTAATCCTGAGACATGCTCTAAATGCAGTGAAAAGCACAAAACATCGGAATGCGCTTCTACTGATTATAAATGCGTAAATTGTTTAAAACATAATAATAAGTTAAAAATGAATTTGGATGCGAAACATCCAGCATCAAGTTCGCAGTGTCCAGTTTTTCGGAGACTGTTTGAAAAAAGAAAAAGCAACATGTTGTCAAGTAAATAGCAGCTGAAGAAAAAGCAATGTGAGAGGAAATTAGAAATAGTTTATCTTAATATTGCTGGTTTATCCACGAATTATGTTGCTTTGCGACATCTTGTGGAAAAAAACGACCAATGTTAGTATTGCTGGCTGAAACTCACATAGTGGAAGCTGATGCATTTGATCAATATAGTATTCCGGGTTATAAAGTTGCTTTTTGCCTTTCACATTCCAGACATACTGGTGGGGTTGCTATTTACGCCAAGGAATCAGTCAAGTTCAACATTCTATCAAACGAATCTGTCGAAAACAATTGGTTCCTGGGAATATCAGTTCAGAGAGGCATGACGATGGGAAATTTTGGAATAGTCTACCATTCCCCCAGTTCGAGTGACCAGCGTTTTTTGGAAATTTTAGATAACTGGTGGGAAAATTTTGTTGATTTGAATAAATTAAACGTAATTGCTGGTGATTTCAATATTGATTGGCTTGGTGGATCGAACTCGAATCAATTAAAGCAATTAGTCGGTTTTTTCAATCTAAGACAAACAGTTTTTCAATTTACAAGAATTTCCAGACACTCTCGTACCTTGATTGATCATGTGTTCTCCAATTTTGATAATGTTAATTCCTTCACAGAGGCCGATTATAAAATAACAGACCATGAGACAATTTGTATTTCAATTGAAAACGATCAAAACCGAGAGGATAAAGTAAAAATAAAGTGCTGGAATAGTTATTCGAAACAAGCAATGTCTCAGCTTGTTTCAAGAAGTTTGAATTTTCATCCAATAACTGGAGATTTGGACAATAAAGCAGCTGTTCTAATCAAAACGTTGGAAGACTGTACCAAGAATCTAGTTTCTGAAAAATTTGTTGAGTTACAAAATTCGAACAGCTGGTACTCTTTAGATCTTGTGCGTTTAAAACGTAGAAGAGATAAATGTTATAAAAATTTTTGTAGAAGTAATGATAACGATGATTGGAACAGGTACACCGCGGCGCGAAACATATATTCACGCACCTTGAAAAAGGTTAGATGTGCATATATACAACGGAAGATCGATCAACATCAAAATAACAGCAAAGAGTTATGGAAAACTTTAAAAAAATTAATGAAAAGTAATAATACATTATCACAGTGCATAACTTTTAATGGTATTGAGGAAAACTCCGCGCGAGTTATTGCAAATAAATTTAACAGTTATTTCGTTGAAAGTGTTCAATCGATCAATCAAAGTATTGATGTGGTCAATGAACCTGACGAGATAATAAAGCCGATCCATAATAACTGTAGATTTGATGGTTTTCATCCTATTACTTTTGCAGAGTTGAAAGATATTTGTTTCTCTTTGAAGAGATCTGCTGGTATCGAGAATGTCAACGCAAAAGTAATACAAGATTGCTTTCATGTAATTGGACACGACCTGCTGGACCTTGTTAACGAATCTTTACAAACAGGGCACGTGCCTGAAGTTTGGAAGGAATCTCTTGTGGTTCCTATCCCCAAAATTACTGGGACGGATAAAGCCGAAGAGTTCCGTCCCATTAATATACTGCACACATTAGAGAAAATTTTGGAGCTAATTGTTAAAGGCCAGCTAATGCATTATTTAAACAGTAATGATTTGCTGATCCCAGAACAATCAGGTTATCGAGAAGGACACTCTTGTGAGTCTGCATTGAATTTGGTGTTAGCAAAATGAAAAGAGAAAATCGAGGCTAAAGAAACTATTTTTGCGGTGTTTCTGGATCTAAAACGCGCTTTTGAAACAATTTCTAGGCCCTTATTGTTGCAAACATTAAAGCGCTTTGGTATCGTAGGGACAGCATATAAATGGTTTGAAAGCTATTTGTGTGCTAGAACTCAGAAGACTCGTTTTTATGATTCTGAATCAGTTTCCATTGCTAATACACTGGGTGTACCGCAAGGAAGTGTTTTAGGGCCCATTTTGTTTATAATTTATATTAATGACATGAAGCGAGTTTTACGGTTTTGTGATGTAAATGACACTGTTCTGTTCATTGCGGCTAAAAATCCAAATGATGTTGAAACACTTTTAAACCAAGACTTACATTATCTGGCGAATTGGTTAAATTTTAAACAACTTAAGCAAAACATTAGCAAAACTAAATATTTGATTATTTCTTCGGCCAACTCCAGACCAGACGTGAATATTGCAATTAATGGTGAGACGATTGATCGCGTGAATGAGTTAAAATATCTTGGAGTAATCATTGATGACAAGTTAACTTTCAAGTCTCACATTGACAACGTCATCAGAAAAATGGCTAAAAAATACGGTATTCTGTGCCGTTTAAAAAATGAATTGACTGTTAGTAGTAAAATTTTGTTGTATAAGTCAATCATTTCACCACATATAGACTTTTGCTCATCCATCTTATTCCTTGCAAATAATACACAAATATTGAGATTACAGCGGTTACAAAATAAAGTAATGCGATCAATATTAAGATGTAATAGATACACTTCCTCGAGTTTCATGCTGGACGCGTTGCAATGGCTCTCTGTGAAGCAACGAGTATATTTTTTGACAATGGTGTTCCTTTACAAAATTTTTAATAATATGCTGCCTCGATATTTGTGTGATCGAATTGATAGGGGAAGTGATTTTCATAGGTACAACACTAGAAACGCGGAAGACGCTAGAACACCACACTTTTTATTTAGTAGATCACAGAACTCTCTGTTGTATAAAGGAATTAACTTTTTCAATTCGATGCCCAGACAAGTGAAACGTGCAGCAACAATGGCGGAGTTTAAAAGGCTTTGTATTTCACACATAAAATCTGTAGACAGATTTAGAGTATCTGTAGACAGATTTCAACGAATTTTTGGTTAATTAATGAAGAAGATTGTAATATTTAAGTATATTTTTTTTTTCAAATTTATCTGGTACACTAAGTTATTATGTTCATTGATGATGATGGATTTTTGTTTGAATATAGCTAATAAAATTAAATAGTAGAGTTAAAAAAAAAATGAGTTGACTACACATGTTTGAGCCACGCGCGCGTAGACTGACATAGACAATCTGGATACTGAGTATATCAGGGTTAAACCCCTGAAATTGAAACAAAAGGCATATCGGGTTGATAAGTTGCTTTTTTGGTTTGTAATATTATATATATTTTCATTAAGATTTTTAATATTTATCTGTTTTCACGATTTAGAACAAAGGGTTGGGAGAAAAAACTGAAAAGGCTTGGGTTTGCCTGTGGACTGTATAGCTCGTTATCGATAACTATAGTATCATAGGATCTCTCTCGTAGTTTTGGATCGTTATCCAGAACCAATTCTGATTAGTTAAAGCTCCTAAATGTTAGGTTCGAACCAAATCCAGATAATTTTCGGGTTGGAAACGTTTTGGATGAGCCTTGGATCAATGATGTTATTGGAAAATCGTTTTTTTTTAATTTTCAAATTATTGGTATTCTTTTGAAGGGTTACTATGTCTATTATTAACCAGTCCGTTATTTGTTTGCCTACTGGTTACATTGTATGTCTTTAAATAATATCTTTCTTAGATAAATCGACCAGCTCAAACCGATGTAGGGGTATGAGGTGGGACCATCATCATCATAAATGAATAATGCAAGTATGTATTATCTGTTGTGTAGCTATGTGTCTTTTTTTAGTTGGAATGTGATGTCACACTCAAGCTAACCCCCCTCCCCCATATGTCACAAAATGTCACAATAATATAAACCCCCTACCACCCCCAAAACAATCTCAGATACCATGAATTCGAGAATCTAAGAATTTAAAAAGGATTCGGAGGGTTTCTGGATCCAAAAATCTGACAATCCAAAAATCTGAAAAAAGATGTTGGAACCCAGAAATACAGGAATGTGAGAGGCCAAGAGTACTAGAGCCCAAGAAATTATTCAATCAAATTATTCAAGGATCTCAAGAATCCATGCACACAAGAGTCAGAAAAATTGAGGATTCACGCAACTTCGAAGTCGTAGCGCTGCAGGAACTTTGTTGGACAGGACAGAAGGTATGGAAAAGTGGGCACCGGGCGGCTACTTTCTACCAGAGTTGTGGTACCACCAGCGAGCTGGGAACCGGCTTCATAGTACTGGGTAAGATGCGCCAACGCGTGATAGGGTGGCAGCCGATCAACGCAAGTAAGTGCAAGTTGAGGATAAAGGGCCGGTTCTTCAACTACAGCATCATCAACGTGCACTGCCCACATGAAGGAAGACCCGACGACGAGAAGGAAGCGTTCTACGCGCAGCTGGAGCAGGTCTACGATAGCTGCCCGCGACGGGACGTGAAGATCGTTATTGGGGACTTGAATGCTAAGGTAGGAAGGGAGGCAATGTACAGACCGGTAATCGGACCAGATAGCCTGCATGCCGTGTGTAATGATAACGGCCATCGGTGCGTAAACTTTGCGGCCTCCCGTGGTATGGTAGCCCGAAGTACCTTCTTTCCCCGCAAAGGTATCCACAAATCCACCTGGAGATCACCCGACCAACAGACAGAAAACCAAATCGACCACGTTCTAATTGACGGCAGGTTTTTCTCCGACATCATCAACGTTCGCACCTACCGCAGTGAGAATATAGGTTCGGACCACTACCTAGTAGCTGTGTGCATGCGCTCAAAACTATCGACGGTGTATAACACCCGCCGAAGTCGAACGCCGCGACCAAATATTAAGCAACTGCGGGACGCCGAGGCTGCACAGGAATACGCGTAGCAGCTGGAGCCAGTGCTACCTACGGAAGAGCAGCTTGGCGCAGCTACCCTGGCTGGAAAAGCATCCGATCCGCCATAGGTAACACTGCAGTAGCGCTACTAGGTACAAGGGCCCCGAATCATAGAAATGACTGGTTTGACGGCGAATGCAAACGGTTAGTCGAGGAGAAGAATGCTGCAACACCGTACGAGAGCGAACGTGGAACGATACCGACATGCACGGAACAGCCAAAACTCAGTCCTCCGAAGGAAGAAGCGCCAGCTCGAGGACCGAGATCGCGTAGCGATGGAAGAGCTGTACCAAGCTAACGACACTCGGAAGTTCTACGAGAAGCTGAACAGCTCCCGCAAAGGCTTTGTGCCGCAAGCCGATATGTGCAGGAGCTTGGACGGCAACATCCTAACAGACGAGTGTGAGGTGATCGAAAGGTGGAGGCAGCACTTCGACGAGCATCTAAACGGCGATGCAGTAGAGCGCGAGGACGGTATGGCAATTGATCTTGGTGCACAAGCAGAAGACATCAGAATTCCAGCACCCAACCTTTGGAGGTGGAGGGGGAGATTGGTCGGCTGAAAAACAATAAAGCTGCTGGAGTGGACCAACTTCCCAGCGAGCTATTAAAATACGGTGGAGAAACACTGGCTAGAGCCGTGCACTGGGTCATTGTCAAGGTTTGGGAGGAAGAACGAGTACCGGAGGAGTGGATGGAGGGTATTGTGTGTCCCATCTACAAAGAGGGCGACAAACTGGAGTGCTGCAATTACCGGGCAATCACTCTGTTGAACGCCGCCTACAAGGTACTCTCCCAAATACTTTGCCGTCGACTATCACCATTTGCGAAGCAGTTCGTGGGGCACTACCAGGCGGGATTTATGGGTGCCCGCGCCACCACGGATCAGATATTCGCGGTTCGGCAGGTTATGCAGAAATGCCGCGAACATAACGTGCCCACACATCATTTGTTCATCGATTTTAAATCGGCGTACGACACAACCGATCGGGACAAGCTATGGCAAATTATGCACGACTACGGATTTCCGGACAAACTGACGCGGTTGGTCAAAGCGACGATGGATCGAGTGATGTGTGTAGTTCGAGTTTCGGGGGCACTCTCGAGCCCCTTCGAAACCCGAAGAGGTCTAAGGCAAGGTGATGGGCTCTCGTGCCTACTATTTAACATTGCCCGGGAAGGTGTCATTAGAAGAGCGGGGATTAACACGAGTGGCACGATATTCCAAAAGTCGGTTCAACTGTTTAGTTTCGCCGACGATATTGACATTGTGGTCGGACCTTTGTGAAGATGGCGGATACGTACATCGGACTAAAGGCTGAAGCCAAACGGATTGGACTGGTCATCAATGCATCGAAGACGAAGTACATGAAAGGAAGGGGTTCACGAGAGGACAGTGCTAACCTCCCACCTCGAGTTCAAATTGGTGGTGATGAAATCGAGGTGGTTGATAAGTTCGTGTATCTGGGCTCACTGGTAACTGCCGACAACGATACCAGCAGAGAAATTCAACGGCGCATTATGGCAGGAAATCGTGCATACTTTGGAGGACGCTTCGATCGAGTAGAATTCGCCGCCGCACCAAGTAAACCATCTACAAGACGATGATCAGACCGGTAGTCCTCTACGAGCATGAGACATGGACTATGCTTGTGGAGGACCAACGCGCCCTTGCGGTCTTCGAGCGGAAGGTGTTGCGTACCATCTTCGGTGGACTGCAGATGGAAAACGGAGTGTGGAGAAGGCGAATGAACCACGAACTGCAGGAGCTGCTTGGGGAGTCATCTATCCCAAGTAACACACAAAACATGTTAGGAAAAAAGTAACAACGAAAGTAGTCATATAAGTGTACTACAAGCGCAATTGGAAACTTGTGTTATTATATTGTGTTTGAAGTTGTTTATCATCAGTAATACAACCGCATTTCGTAAACAAGCTCGTTTTTTCTGGTTTTGGTGATGTTTTTAATAACATGAGTTCAAGAATAACAATCACTATCACTTGGTCTTTTCGTAAGACATTACACCATTTAATAACAGCACTATGTCCCTGTTGAATGCTTTTCCGGTTACGCTTGCAGTGTAACCAATATCACTTCAGTTTTTTGTTATTGTTTATCTAACAACGTTTTCTAGTTCTGTTAGATTTTACATCCAGATAACGTTAAAACTATCCGAAAACAATTTCAATATTCAAGCGAAAGAAACAACTCTTTTTGAAAGGTTGAATATTATTTTTTGTCATCAATTTATAATCAATTAAAACTGCCACTGATAAAAGCTATTGTCGATCTAGTTGCACTGCACAGACACAACACATTTGCCGTATTAGTACTCGAGATGTATTTTGCCACTTAATTCTATCAAGTTGGTTTGCTTTCATGCAGTTATCGGTACTTGTTCGAGTAGCCTTCATGTTTTGCGCTTTTCTGGCGATAGAGAAGTCATGGAATAGGTAACGTCAACTATTCTATACCAACGTGTGTTACTTGGGATCGTTCACACCGCTAAAATAGGCAGGTTGCGGTGGGCTGGGCATGTTGTAAGGATGTCAGACGACAGCCCGGTAAAGATGGTTCTTGAAACCAATCCGTCAGGGACGAGACGGAGAGGTGCACAGCGGGCAAGGTGGATCGATCAGGTGGAAGACGACCTGCGGACCCTACGCAGACTGCAGAGCTGGCGAACTGCAGCCATGGCCCGAGTGGAATGGAGACGACTCTTACGTACAGCAAAGGCCACACTACGGCTTGGGACTGTTTGGTAAGGTAAGTACGAAACTAAAGCAGGTATTAGACGAAGCGAATATTTGCCAAATGCTGAATTTTTGGTACGATTTTTATTTGCACAAAATAAAATCCGTACCAAAAATAGCAAATATTCGCTTCGTGTAATACTTGTTTAAGAGTGCAAGAATCCACGAATCTAAGAGGCCATAAATCCGAATCTCTGAGTAGACAACTTAGAGATTCCAAAGCGTTAAGAATTTGATGCTTCCAAAAAGGGATACGAAAGCTTACGAAAGGCTGAACTATTTCCACAATTGAAATAGTGTAGGTTCGCTTGAAAAAAAAAAACACGTTATATTTATAAAAATAGATAGTGACAGGATTGTGGGATACTTTAGTTTTTTCTTAAAATTTAGTGTGTACAAAAAGTAATCCAGTTCGTAATTGGCTTTAATAACTATACTTGGTTTGAATACTGCCGATTCTTTTAGTTATTAAGGTATTTTTATGCAGCATTGCGATATTTTTTTTACTTAAACAAAAAAATGCGTGAATAGAATTTTTTCTTCTAAATTTTCATAATCTTTTTGATAAATCGTGAGATGTTTACTCTTGAGCTCTAAGCGGAAATTAAATCTTTTTTGTAAAACTTACTTGTGGGAAAAGTCCAAAGAATAAAAGCCTTTCTAAAATTCCTACGATGATCAATTTTGGAAAGAGCTAAGGCGCGTCAAACAGTTAAATCAAGCAACGGGTAAATTACTGAACAACTTTTGCAATTTGCATATGCTCTCTGTCCTGAATAAAAACTAGGTAAGGTAACAGACAAAAATTAACGAATCCTAACACACACAAAAAAGAAACTAGGAAGCCTTCAAGGTCACTGTGTTTGTATCGCACGCATGGCATTTTTTTACCGTCAGCTTCTAGCTTACGTTTATTCTGTAATGGTTTTCTATTCTACAATTTATCACCGCCAGCCAGTACGAAACATATAAAACCTCAACTTTGTATGCGTGTCAGGGAGACAATATGTGCAAAATGATCTTTTCGCGCGAAATGCCAAACCCACACAATTTGGTAAAATTTTGTTCGTGAATTCACTAGCGTTGGTTGTTTGAATACTAGTTCCAAACCGCAAACTGGCAGGACTGAAATCCATGCGTAAAATTTACGAAATATCGCGACGCCTAATCAAACGGTCATTGACCCGTCTGTTTTTTTTTTTTTTGGTTGAAGACCGGCTTGACGACGCGACCAGCTACGACGAGTCGCGAACGCGCGTGCATCTATTTTGGAGCAGCTGAGAAACGCACTAATCGTCGCCAAGTTGAGAACGTAAGATGAGCAGATGGCAGTACTGTAACCAATCATCGGCCAAGCGAGAGATTAGATAGAAGCAGCGTCTGAGTGTTGTTTTCAAATGTGCCAAAACTGATTCGCTAACTTGTGAAGTAGGTTACGCATCCGAACGGCAAACTCGTCTATTTTATGGGAAAACTTAGTTTTATTGATCAGCGCAGTAATATGCTAATGAGGTTGATGGCTACGCATAGCGGTTGTGATCTTGCACTGCGAACCGGTTTAATAACCACACGTGACAAACACCGCACAGCCATGGTCATGATCTACGTCTGATCAAATGAAATTGGACCAAAGAGAAGTTTTTTTTTCTTTGATCAATCAAACTGTCGTAAAATTCACTGCTAATATACATCAGTGTGTCACGCGCCAGGTTCGATTTAATGTAAATATCGCCTATCGATTAATAGTTCGATCATATATCTAGTTGTTACACTGCAGGCTGAGAGAAGCAGATACGATGAGTATGCGCACCACAGCACAGGCCGGGTGCGCGTGTTGACTTAACTTGCAAATGCGGAAAGGCGAGTCTTGTTTGTACAATAATCGAGTGGTACGATAAAATTCAGCCAGGGTTTTTTTTGTGTGCGTTAAGAGTAAATCATAAACTGAGTGAAAAAAAAATGCTTTACCGGAACAAAAATATATGCATGAAGCAGTGGTGCCAATTTGATTGGTTTATTTAGCAGATATAATGCTCTTTATTAGCGTCGACATGACAAAAGTCCAATCTACGAGGCTGCAAAACAATACTTCTAATTGGAAATTATTTGGGAAGCAAATAATTTCTCGATCTCTGTCATCTATGGATTTTTGAAATTGTTCTACCTCTTTTGTAAGAAATAATGGTCCACCTATAAAAAGTTGAAAAGGGCTAGAATCTTATTTATTCCGGACAAAATCACTCGACTGATGAAATTCCACAAATTCCGAACTCCTTTCTGTTATATCCTTCGGTTCTGAGTGTTGAATTTCGACGGTGGATTTGGAGGTACCCAAAAATGTCTCAGGTCTTGCGAGGTAGCCAGCGTTTTCATTGCCCTCGATGCCACAGTGTCCAAGAACCCAGTACAATAGAACTTGATTCTGTCGGAATAGCTCCCGTAGTGATGTTCTGCACTTCCAGACTAATTTAGACGGGCATTTTGCAGTCTTCAGGGAGCATACTTGACGTTTGTTCGAGTACCGTCACATCGATCTGCTCCGTTCAAAACATGTGGTTAACATTTTCGAATGCCAAGGTAAGCAATTTCTATGTCGAATTCTTCTAGATTGTGGGTCCCAAGTGAACCTCATCACGAAAAACATGGCCAAGAACAAGATGTTTGGCGTGAACAACCGTCCAGCAAATAGCTTGAAAAAAAAATTGTCAAAATCCACTCATGCTACAGTGACTACCGAGCAACGGTGGAGTGTATTAATACTTCTTCGGTGACTGGTCCCTTCCCAAGCACCAAAATCGATGTGAGCAATTGGCATATTCCTCCCGGATTCCAGCAAGCAAATCCCAAGTTTAACTGTCCCCAATCGGAATATATATAGTTTGCTTGTCTTTCAGTCACGCGCACGATAAACGAAAGTTACTCAAATTGCCTTGTTATTTTTTTGATGGAATAAGGCAGTACCTGTTGTAGTTCATTGAGGATAGACTATGAAAAAGTCAAGAAAATAATGGGGATTATAAACCTTTTTGCTCGAGAAAATAAGCAGTTTGGTTTTTTTAAAGTGTGCAGCAATTTTTATATGCATTGAAATTATAATTTTTCAATAGTACAGTTATTCGATAGCAAAAAGTTAACCGAAGACGTTAATAACGAACATTTATAAAAAATTGAAGAAAACCGGCTGTAACTCGCCAAAGCCATTTTATGCAAAACATCATATCGAGTTTCAAGTTTAGCTTATGGCGCGTGACAAGCTGCCCTTGAATTCTATCCAACTTTCTCCCTATTACTTAAAGCTCTAACAAAATTTACAAAAATGTTCTCAAGAAGTTGTACTCAAAAATTAAGCAATATAATTTTTTTTCGATATTTTTCAAAATAGAAAAGACATTTAACCTACACAAGACATGCTGCACATATTGTACCCCAAATTAATTCTTTAAGTATACTACGACGTTCAAGATGCAAGAAGAAAGGGATAATTATTTTGCTGATATGTGAAAATTTGAGCTGTTTCAAAAAAACTTAGAGTATAAGATAAATCCATTCCCGACGAGAGACATTCAAACTTTGATTCAAGTTGAACAATTATGCTTGAAAAATTTTCACGATGAAATTATTCAGTAAGGTACAGATTGATCTTATATTTGCAATACAGTTTGTGTTAATTATGTTTATAGTTGATCAGTCATAAGAGTTTGAAGTTCATTTTTTTTAGGTAAAAACTGATATCTCTCCGCCGGGATCGGGTTGAGCTATTGGCCATTATTTTTGAACATTATATAAAATCTGATCAACAGTTTTGATTTAAGATATTTTGATATATCGATATAAAATTTCCCAAATTTTAAAAATTAAACATAGGTTTATCTACTATCCTGCAAATGCGCTACAGTAAACCAACTTTTTTTTATTTTTTATCAAATAATATTTGTTTGCTTATGTAGAAGAAGACGAAAACAAATAAGTAGACAAAAGTGGTGGTGATGGAATGAGGATTCTTATGTTGTTACGCAACACTATAAATGGTTTCTGTGATGGAACGCAGATGACAGATGTTTCATGCGCGTCATTTATCATGTGTGAAGTTATATCGGAGTATTAGAGAGGGATTTGAACTACCCATCAATGATTAAAAGAGGACAGTACTTCGTTGTTCCAAGCTTTGCTATTGTTAATAACGAATTGCAGAGACAAACTTTTGCATGTGTGAATATTTTTTTGAGCAATCCAGTATTTTATCATGAGCAATGGTTTTTGTAAATTGTTTTTTTTTTCAATCACATTCATTTTTAGTTATTTTGTAAGTTTAGTTTGAATATAACATATGTCACATCAAACAATTGAGAAAATGAACTATTATTCAAGCTATGAAATTAAAAAAAGTTAAATCGTTAGAAAACAATTTTTCAAAAATATCAAATAATGGAGAAAAAGTCTTTAGATATTGGAGAAAACAGCTGTGCAGTGGATCCTTATAAGAAGCGAGATGCTGATTCGTTTTCGAGTAAGCAATCAATCCACGATCTTCTGAACGAAGGATTTATCGCAGTTTAGATAATTAAATAAGTTTCAAACTAGCGCTGGCCATCTGCATCGAATTATCGATAGTGTCTTAGTTACATATTGAACTTCAACTCGATACTTAAAAAAAATTCATTTTAGATTAAATACCAACTTTCAATAGTCCAAAATGCATTTGAAAGTGGCTAGCCACTACGGGCCAACTAGTAAATAGATAGTCACTCAATATCTGTGACTACTTGGATTCCTTTCACTAGTGATTATTCTTGCTAAGTTGCATATGTAGCAATTGTGGCAAAGAAAGGAGAGTTAGGACGAACCAGTTGAAAAAGCAATAAGTGCGCAATGGATGCTGATTAAAAGGATTCTTGCTATCACCAACCAAGTCTGCATTCGAAGTATGTACTGACTAACAAAGCCGACTAAGAGCTTCATGGTTTCGCTAATGCTTTTATGGCCGGTTATGAAGCTTGCATCTATATTAGCTTCAAGACGACTCTGCAAGCTAGAGCTTGTCTGTAGCAAACCGAAGGTGGTTCCGTTGGAACAGTCGACGATGCAGCGGATCGTCGATGTGCGCAGCACGTTTGCTATCACGTTTTGGGCAAAAAAACGTCATTCCTTTAAGTCGTATAGAATGCATTTTAAAGTTAGCTTGCGAAGTTGTAGAAAATTGAAACTAATTCTTTTTACAATGTACGTGTATGGCCTCCAGTTTTTCACATAGGTGCAATTAATGCATCTTGTATTGTCATTTTTAACCAAATAAGGGTTTACTTAACAGAGTTGAGCGCAAGTTATATGAACCATTTTATTTGACAGGGAGTCATATTTGATTTGTGAGAGAGATTTCTAACAAATGTAATTAAGCATACAAAATAAGAATTTTGGATCACTATTAATGTTATTTGAATTGCTTTTGACTACTGTCTTGGGACTTTTTTTTTGATTTTCAAGCGTATTTATGATGTTTGAATCACAAATCACTGAATCATCACAAGTACCCCTTTTTACTTCGTTGGCTAACGAACCGTTCACCGGTCTAGAACGGAACGAATAAGAGATGTCCAGCTTCTTCTGTCTTGGGCAGCCGTTCTCCAGTCTCCCCGTACACCAGCAGATCGTGCATCTTCATCCACCGCGTGCGAGGCCTACCACGGACTCGACGGCCTCTTCCTTGTTCTCTACTGAAGATAGTTTTGGTGGCTCTCTCAGCCATTCTCGCTTCATGTCCAGCCCACTGAAGCCTGCCCGCTGTATTACTTTCCCTATATCAGCATGTTTTTATACCTGGTACAACTCGTGATTTATGCGCCTGCGCCACACTCCATCTTCTAATTTACCGCCAAGTATCAATCGCAAGACTTTACGTTAAAAATCTCCGAGCACTCGTCGATCAGCTTTCTTCAGCGTCCACGCTTTATCTCCGCAAAGGGCCACCGGGAGTATCAGCGCTAGTTTTGTGCGAGTTTGCAAACTACGGGACCTTAGCTGGTTACGTAGTTCGTAGAAGGCCCTGTTTGCGGCTGCAACTCGTCGTTCCACTTCACGGCTCATGTCGTTGTCACATGTCACAAATGTACTAATATAAACGAGTTTATAAATCACTTCAAATCGTTCCCCATCTATCTTCACCTCAGTACCAACACCACGGGAACTCCCACGCTCCGTACCAGCTACCATGTACTTTGTTTTGGTAGAGTTCATGATGAGTCCCAATCTCACAGCTTTCCTCTTGAAAGGCATAAAGGCCTCCTACGGTCGATACCAATGATTTTAATGTAGTCCGCAAAATCAAGGTGCATGTGAGATTTCGTGATAATCGTGCCGTTTCTTTGCACGTTTGCTCTTCATACTGCAGAGCTCATCCCCCTGATTTAGTCCATCTATCGTTACGAACGCGGCTATCCGCACGCATGACTTCGATCCTTCCAACGTCATACGAATCAGCCTAATTATATTCGTCGGGAAACCGTGCTCCAGCATTATCTGCCACAGCTCGTTTCTCTTCACTGAATCGTATGCCACCTTCAGATCTATAAACACTTGGTGGGTCTACAAGTTCTACTCCCGGAACTTATCGAGGATTTGTCGTAGGCGGAAAATTTGATCCGCTGATTTGATGCCCCTGTCGAAAATCAGCCTGGAATTCGCCAACAAAGGAGTCTTTTAGGAAAGACAACTATATCTCTTCAGAGACAAAACCTAGGAACCTCGTGTGTTCGGCAAAGTTTCATGAAATCGACAGCTCTACAACTTTGCTGGAGACAGAAATTGAATATCTCGTAACATAAAAAAAAAACTATGTTTTCAAAGTGTAATACTAGCTTCATAAGCAATTAAATGAAAATGTAAGAGGATTCTTATCAGTATTCAGAACAGTATTTTTCACTAAATAATCGCCGCTAGACCGGCAACCTGAAATTAGTGCTGGGACTTTTAACCGGATATATTCGTGATTCGGTTATCCGAATCTCAGATCACGGATGTGTAAACGAATACTATTCGGATGTCCGGACATCCGGATACGGATAATCGAATAATCGGATATCCGGATATACTATCCGGATATCCGGATTTTTTTTCCTGTCTTCTAAGCCCGTTCGAATAAAATGTAACGCGAAAAATGGCTTTTTTTCACAATACCCCATCCCCTCGAAAGTAATTATTTACATAATTCTCATTAAACTATGTTCGGATACAATACCCGGATATCCGGATATCCGACTATCCGAAAATCCGGATATCCTGTCGGATAATATCCGGATATCCGGTTGATCCGGATTGTGGATATTTGATGGAAATCCGAGGTCGGATATCCGGATATTTTAATCCGGATAGTCCCAGCACTACCTGAAATATAGCATTTCTTATGTAAAATTGGTCAACAAATCGATTGAAGATGGTATCATTTTGAGCAGGGTACGGGAAATGAACTGTTTTGCCCCTTTTCACCCTATTTTTGTGTATTTTTGGAAGTATAGACCCTTTTCCGTGCCCTGCACAGAATGAAAATATCACCAATCGATTTGTTGGCCAATTTTACATAAGAAATGTTAATTTCAGGTTGCCAGTTCAGCGGCTTCTAATTAGGGGGAATTTGGGTCCATTTTTTGCCAGTGTGCGGCGATTGGTCGGTGCATTGAGCGATAATTTCGTCGTGCTCGTGTTTGATCAGAAGAAAACTGCAAGGTTTCTCGTGTCCCGAAGACCGGTTTCGTACTACAAAAGAAGGAGGATAGCGACTCGTTGGCAGATGGACAGCAAAGTCTGATCGTTGTTTTGTTGTACATTGCTGTCAATATGCGCCCGGATCAAGGGGATCTTGTGGCTGTATCCATACATTTCCCATCTACCATTCATTGATGCTGGTACCAGCGTTTCTAGTACCCACTTTTTGGTTGGTTTGCCCTATAACTAGTGCAATAGAGTAAACGTCTCAAATTGTCGGTAAATTTATTCTCGAATAAATATCGTTTTACATGAAAAAAACAAGAACTCAACATTTGTTTTCAGTACAATGTGAACTTTCAATGAATTAGATAGGTTTTGTGAGCATTTGAAATGAAATATCGACGCCGTAATGAATTGATGATTGGTAGGTAAAATGTTGACGTTTATAGTCCCCTGGCCCGGATATAGCATTCTCGAATCTCGACACTCATTTTCGAACGGCGTGTCACTAGACCAACACCGGCGGACTGGAACAAGGCGAAGCGGGTGCTTTGTTACTTGAAAGGTACGGCAGACCACGTTATACATTCGGGTGGCAATGGAAACCTTCAACTTGAGTGCTTAGTCGACGCGGACTGAACTGGTGAAGTCGGCAACAGGAAATCCGACACTGGCTACATTTTAAAGTGCGGTAGCGGACTTGCAGGATTCATCAGAATGCATTGAAATCTGCTGATTGCTTGTTGGATTCGCTTGTGGTTGGATCGGAGGATCCAGTACCTATTAGACGGATGCGTTTGCATCGATACGGGTCACATGGTCCACTATAAGCGAAGGGAAACAAACGCATGACAAGAACCGGAAGATGGTTTCTGAGATCTAGATTTGCGAGCTAAGGATGGCTGGGGCAGTGAACTCCTTGGAGTTTTCTTAGCAACCCTCTTTTCCTCGCGAGTTTGCGAATGGGGAGTGGCTGAGGTATCCAGCTATTGCTATCCGTTTGCTGTACCTTGAAATGATGGTTCTGCACGAACCTTCCTTCCGTATGTTGGAAGTCGGTCTATCCACCCGGTGCATGCGAGCGTTAACCAAACATATAGTTTAGTAGGAAGCGCTGCCCGGTTATCCGGTCGGCGGATTGTTTGTCGATCTCCAGAAACAGTTCGACGGTTTTTCCTGCCAACTAGCGGTTCCTTACGTGCCACTCCAGTGTAGAGATATCGTTGTTCTGATTCTGGATGAATCGCAGTATTTCCTCGTTTCAAGTGTCCACGCTGTTAAAAAAAACCTGAGGAGGATCGCTTTTGGCAGACTATTCGTGCTCCTTCCCAGAGAGTTAGATCTGGGATGTTTCTCTTCAGTCACTCAACTGTTTCGTTATTGGTGTAGGCCATGTTTGAAATAGCAACTCCTGAACTTAGGCCCGATAAGAGAAGATTTTAGTGCCGCAGTCTGATCCAGGATCGAATCGTGGATGTTTCCAAGTTTCTCCTTGAATAGAAGTTTGGTGGGGTAACCGTTAAGAGTGATAGCTATGTTAATAGCCTCTACAATTTGCCTGTACGTAACTCTCGCCGTGTGTCCGGAACCAAGAGACCATCCCCGTTGCGGACCCAAGACTTTTTGTTCGTGGGTGATCGGCGCTGGTATTCGGTGACGGGACGTCATCCAATCGTTGCCGCTTGACCTTGTAGATCTGACCGGCTGGAGGATCGCAGGGCGAGCATTCTTTGAGTGGCCTTCTTTCAGGTATGCCACGTACCAGCGCTTTTGTGTGTTGGAAAGATACGGAGAGCAGGTAAACTAGAAAGTCGGATCGCTGTCAACGGCTCTGCCTCTATCTCCTGATCATAGAGTGTTCGTTCGACCACTTGCTCCGTCTTCTGTTCAAATTTTTGTTGAAGTTATTTGTGTTGTTTGTATTGTCCACGCGGTTCCCGCGAGATGCTGTGGAAATGTTGGTCCGCTGTATCATAGCCCCGTTTAACGCACTAAGCGCAAAGGTACACTCTGGAGGATGCCCTGGTTCTCCACTGGCTTCAATCGCGTTAGGGTATTCGTTTTTGCGTAAAAGTCATGGATAGTAGCTATTACAATCAAGAAGTATGTATGGCTTTGGACACTTTTCAATAACTTAAGTTAATTCGTACGAGCACTAAAGCAATACAGAGTTTAAGGCTTTTATTATTACTCATCTGGAAAATATACTTTCAATCAATCATAACAGCTGAATATTTTCTATTTTTTTTTGAAAATCTCTATCTTTAAATCATTTATTTTAATAACATTTTAAAATTTGTTTTAAATCTATATCTGCGATTGTTTAAATCTTTTTCGTTAGATTAAGGCAAAGTTTTTTTGTTTGACTCAATGTTTCGGCCGTACAAAAATATTTTGGCCATCAAATTGCTACTGTTTCAGATCTGCATTTTTACAGTTTAGAAGACATAAAGGATAGTTTTACATTTCTTTAATCTTATTTAATTTTATATCAACTTAGATAACTCATCTTTTGACTTTTATCTTTTTGCCTTTCTCCTAGAAAGGTATAGCAATCGCTGGAAAAACCGAAGGTATAAAAGTGGTCCCAATGGCCGAATGTCATATACCACTCGACTTCTTTCGACGAACTGAGCATTTTCTGTATGTATGTATGTATGTGTGTATGTGTGTATGTGTGTGTGTATGTGCAACTTTTTTTTCTCACTCACTTTTCTCAGAGATGGCGTTATTTTCGTTATGATTGAACATATGGTTCAAAAGTTATGTAAAGAAAAGTTATCCTGAGGTTGTTTAAACTCACTAATTTTTCTCAGTCCGTGAATAAATTGTTCGAAATTAAGAGTCATTTCTTATATTTCGCTATTTCTGAAGCACTAACATTACGTCAAATTTCATATTTTATTTAATTACAACATCAATATTTTAGAACCCAAAGAGTGAATATAACTTTTTGGATTTAAGCATTCATGTAAATCTATTTTTACAAATAATAAGTTTGAATGAGAAAGGCTGAGTCTGACCGTTAGGTGGATTAATTTAGGTTTTTTTCCTGTATGGACTTCCTCACTGCGACCAGAATCGTAGATCAATTGTGAGATATGCCCGGGTGTCTGCTGTATCCCGCACTTCTGTTAATAGCAATACCGCTATTGAGAAGTGGAATGCTTATTATTAATTATTGTTCATCAGTGCTTGTGTGTAATGTGATACTCTTCCTTACACGCTTACTGTTCTACTATACCGATACTCGTTCCTCTTGCCAAATATCACCAATTATAATTCCCTGGTGAAGTTTCGTCGTGCGTCCTTCTGGCCAGTTTTATTGATGAGAGGGACTTATTTTTTGTTAAGAGGAAGTCACGCAAAGGTATTGTAGATTTCAGCGTGAGGGAAGGGTAACTGGTGGGGAGCCTGAGAATAAACCCATACTATTAAGTCCTTTTTGACATCGGATGGCCTGGTTCTACTAAGATTCGAACCCACGACCATCCGCTTGACAAAGCGGACTCTGTAACCTTGCGGCTACGCAGCTCTCCGACTTTTGTCTTTCGTTTCTAGTTTATATTTAAGAGTTTTTATACGAAATTATTAAAGACTTCAAAGATTTTTTTTCTGTGTGAACTCATCACTGCGACCAGAGATTAGATCTATTGTGATATTGTCCAGGTGTTTTCTGTACTCTGCACTTCACTTTATTGGCAGTATCACTATTGAAGTAAGTGATACGCTTATCATTCATATCCGTGCTTGTGTGTAAGTTGTACCTTTTCGTTTCAAGCTTACTGCTCTACTATACCGAGCCTTTGTCCATCCTACCAATATCGCCTAATTACAATTTCCTGGAGAGAACATTCATATGTTACTCACACCAGTTTTATTATAATAGGGACTTATTTTTGTTAGAAGGAGAGTCAACAGAGGTACTGTAGAATTCAGATTGAAGGAAGGGTACGTGGTGGGGAGCCTGAGAATGAACCCATGCTAAAGTCCTTTGACAACCAAATTGCCTGATTCTACTAAGATTCGAACCCATGACCACCCGCTTACCAAAGCAGACTCTGTAACCTTGCGGATACGGAGTTCCCTGACTTCAAAGATTACCCATATAATCATGAAAAAATGATTTCATCAATTCTTAATTTCTCCTACTTGCGTACACTAGATTCTTTTTTTACGCGATTGATGCGTCCTCGCAAAAAAAGAATCCCATAAAAAAAGTCACGTAATTTTCAACAATTCGTGTAAAAAAGGATCACGTCGTTTTGATAAAATTATCCGCCACATGTAAAAAAGTCGTGTAAAATACAATTATGTAAAAAACAATTGCGTAAAAAAAGAATCCAGTGTAACTATGGCTTTTTTACATATAACGTAATTGCTCAAACTAGTAAGTAAGTTTGATTTTATTTTTCTTCTACTTGTTATTTTTTATGTTTTTGTAAACTACCTACATCTATTTAATACCTTTAGCTGGTTCCTTGAAATATTCGTTGCGTGAATAAAATTTTATTAAGTTTTTGCATCTTTTGTTCTCATTTCCTTTCCCAGGCCGAGATATTCTGAAAAACATCAACGGAGAATTCCATGCCGGTGAGCTGACCGCTATTATGGGCCCATCGGGGGCCGGAAAGAGCACTTTGCTCGACATCCTGGCCGGCTACACGTGAGTATCCAATTTCTGCCTTGCGCGGTTTGTCATCGGATCTCGCCAGCTTCCATGTCAACAACAAATGCAAACTATTCGGTGCGAGAGAACAATTTCCTTTCTTCCAATCGGACCTTGTTGTATATGTACAAATGTAGTCTGTTAAGTTGAGTGAGGTAATGAACATTATTACACCCGTCCAGCCGTTGTAAGCAGCTTGCTTTTTTACTACCACATAGTTCGTAAAGCGATTTATCGCTACGATTGCGAACCGACGAGTAAACAAATAAGACTTCTTCCATCTTATTTATCTCGATTCGTTCGCGTGCTTTGTGTTACGATGCTCGGGCGGTCGTTTATTGAACTTCCTCTGGCTTTTTATTTCAATATGAAAAATCACGTTCGAATGAACATGTCTGGAAGCGAGAAAAAAAAACTCGAACAAAGTACTTTAGTAGAATGTTTTCAATTACAAACTGATATAATGGAACTTTCCCCGGTTGATTGAGCACAAAGAGCCTCTGGAGTGTATCAGTCAGCAGCTTACAGGTTTCAGAACACTCATAGAGAGCCAATTACTAGGTGAGGTGTAAAGTTTGCTTGACTCAAGTGCAGTTACCTGTAAAAAGATAAAATGTCAGTGCTAGGCACTTTGCAATGCAATCTCCGTGCCACTGTGAGTCAGGCAGGGAATTCAAGGTCCTTCACATTGACTGGACAGGCTGAAGTCATGAAGTTCTTGACCGAATGCGGTCGAACAAAGCGGAGCGATCTGGTCTTTGTGTTTTGATTCGAAAACAGCTCGAGCTTTCGCTCGATTGCTAACCGTTGCAGCAGTGGATGCTATTAATTTCTTTCTATCCACGTTAAAATCCATTTTCCTTGTGCTTTATTTTGCTTCTATCATCATTGCTTCGGTGCAGCTACACCAAGTCTTTCACTCACACAGCTCTGCAACTGGCGTTCAGTTCAACCTTGTGTACAAACCGCAGCCGAATTCGGTGCAATCAGCTGTTTCGGTACAATTGAGTGCCTGTAGTCGGGTGCACGTGTACTCATCGGTATGCTTTCGTTCCAGTTTGCCGAGTATTTGTTGTTGGGAACTCACTCATACCGATCGTTATTATTGGTTTCGAACTTTGCTCCAATGTATGTAACGTAATGCTGTAAGCATAAACAAAGCTGAACGCTGCGGCACTGTTATGAGTAGTGAGGATTATGTTACTGAGTCACTACCAGCTAGCAGACGATTATTATCGCGGGGGGTGGGACGTAAATGGACAAAGCAGCTTAGCCAGAACCAGATGCGCGGCGTGAGTGAGTTGAATAACGGATAGATGACGACAAGGAAGTGTACAACGATTTGTCCATTGGGGCGGTCGTGATTCATGCATTTGGACGCCATAAAGATAATTATTTTTGTTTTCTGTTGTCAAATATTATGGAGTAAATCAGATGCATTGGTGTCCTAGACTTATCAATAGTAGAGTGGGGGAAATTCTATGCATGAAAAGGATCACGCTTTATTTCAGTTATTTTGTACATTGAGAATCCGCTCGGAAGTTTATAGGCCGAATGTCGCAAAAAAACTCTAGCGTCATAGCTTATCTTGAAGACAACAAATCTAAAAATAAAAATAAGTTTTTTATCTTGTTTACTACGTATAATGTACATCAAATGTTATTAATTTACTGGTTGTCTCAGGTAAACCACTCTGAGGAGGAACTAACTAGAGAGAAACTAGAGTTTTTTTTTTGACTTTTGGCTAAATTTGAATTGATGATATACAATTTCTTTTTTAAGTCCATTTAAAAAAAAAAATCTCATTCTAATTTTCCCTTCCATTTATCCACAGCGAGAGCGAATTCACGGGTGAAATTCTGGTCAACCGCCAGCAGCGGGACTTGAAACGATTCCGGCGCCAGTCGGCCTACATCATGCAGGACCACAATCTGCAGCCTCATCTGACGGTACTGGAAGCGATGCACTTTTCGGCCAATCTCAAAATTGGCGCCGAGCTGAGTCCGGCTAGTAAGAAAATAAGGGTAAGTACGGAGCTTGAAAGTGGGAGGGGAAAAATATGACACGTGGAATCGATATCAGCTACGGGCTGGGGTTTTATCTAAGTGCGTTTGTTTGTTATCGGAATTTTTGGTATGTTTTACGGCTTAGGGGAACCTTGAACCTTTATTGTTGTTTTGTGATTACGATTCCCCGTGGTGACTAACATAGATAACATACTTAGAACAATTTTATTCATTCCACTTTGTTTTAGATGAATGAAATCCTGTGCGCCATCGGGCTGCAAGACCACAAGAAAACTCGCACGGCGAAGCTTTCGGGTGGACAGAATAAACGGCTAGCGATTGCGCTGGAGATCGTCAACAATCCGCCGGTGATGTTCTTCGATGAGCCCACCAGTGGGCTGGACATTTCCACCTCTAAGAAGTGTGTCGAATTACTGAAACATTTGGCCCGGGAGGGTCGCACCATCATCTGCACCATTCATCAGCCGTCCGCCCTGCTGCTGAACATGTTCGATCATTTGTTCACAATGGCCGAGGGAGAGTGCATCTTCACCGGATCGACCGGAAACATTGTGCCATTTTTGAAGGAGCTGGACATTATCTGTCCCGAGCATTATAGTCCCTCCGATTTCTGTGAGAATAATTTGCACAAACCCAAACTTAGCAGTCATTATCTTAACATACTTTTTCGATGGTTTTAGTACTTGAGATCGCCACCCACGATTACGGACGGCAGACCGACAAATTAGTCACCAAAACGGAGAACGGCAAAAGCATAGCGTACCGTAGCCGCGAATCGTTCACACCTTTTCTGCTGCCGATTCTGGAGTCCCCGGTATCGGTGGATATCCCAGCGCTTCCCTCGAAGGAAGACCCCCAGTCGGCGCTAACCAAGCCAAAGAAACTAGCGAAAAAGCTTTCGTTCAATCCGGAAAAGTGGTGCGGTCGGGATGAAATCTACACGACCAGTTTCTGCCGGCAGTTTTACCTGCTGCTGCTGCGGACGTTTCTCATACTGAGCCGTGATCGATCGCTGATGACGATGCGGTTCATTATCCACTGTACGATCGCGCCGCTGATCGGGATGCTGTACTTTGGCATCGGCAACCAGGCGGCGCACATCTTCAACAACTTCAACTACGTGTTCTTCTCGATCATGTTTCTGATGTTCACCGCGTTCAGTTCGATGACGATGGCGTGTAAGTTGATTCGAACTTAATTTTTATGACTAATATTCGTGGCAGAACTATGAAGCTCCCTTTATACTGATTTTTTGGTCTTTTCTGATTTTGAGATGCGTTTTTTCTGTTCTGAATAGGGTTTGCAATCCCGGGAAATATCTTTTACTGGGTATCCCGGATTCCAGAAACAGATATACCGATTTCCGGGATTTCCGAATTACTCAGATTTTTTTCATGAGCAAACTACAACAATTGGATTACTGTGCGTCACTTCAAGTCAAATGTTTGGATTCTTCACGACTCAGACTCTTTCAACTCAACTGATTGTTATTGGTAGATTATTCGCTCAACACGATACATTTTATCTAATCAATATTGAAAAAAATGATAATTATTTTGAGACCCGATTTTTTCCAGTAACAATAAGTTTTAGAGCAATTTTTCAATTCACTATAGTTGCCTTCCGGATTGACTCGGTTTTTACAGGAAACAGGCAAATGGCAAAAAAAAACATTCCAGTTTATTAACCAACATTCTTATACGAAGCCCTTCTTTCTAATCAATGGTGACACAAACTCCAAGACGGGTATGCAAATTGAACTATGTTCATGCGCAAGAAGGTTTCGAAGTATTTTTTCGCAATTCTGAGCTGAATTTGGCATCATTTTCGCCTCTGGTTGGGTCCTCTTTAGAAGCGTTTTCCGTAATTTCGAGCCTAATTTCAGATCTATTTCTTTTGTAGTTTTTTTTTTTTTTTTTTTTTTTTTTTTTTTTAGAGGGGGGATTTAGCTCAAGTATTTATGATAAATATTAGTAAATAATGAGTATGTGTGACCAATCACAATTGGTGACTTCTCAACACTGTTAGAAATTTGTAATTTTGATTGTTAAGATTTGTTTGCTTTCGCAATTAGGACTTATCATTCGTAGGGATTTAAACCTACTTGTCAGGAAAGGGGAAGTAAACTTACAACTAACTTAATTGCTAACTTATTGGCTATAAAGAGAGCTTATCGTAGCAATTGAGGATTGCAACGATTTTTGTCGAAAATTGTTAATAATTTTATTTGACATAGTTTCTAATGGTTCAACACCAGTAAGTCTATGTAATTCGAGTGTACCAAACCAAGGAGGACGCTTCAAAACCATTTTCAGAATTTTATTCTGAATCCTTTGGAGCGTTTTCTTCCTTGTTGAACAGCAACTTGACCAGATCGGTACAGCATAAAGCATTGCTGGTCTAAAAATTTGTTTGTAAATCAAAAGTTTGTTCTTTAAACAAAGTTTAGAATTCCTGTTAATAAGAGGATATATTGTATACTCTCAATGTGCTCTTTGAAAATAAGTTTTTTATCATAAATTAGTCCCAAGTACTTAACCTTGTCGGACCAACTTAAAATAACCCCATTCATCTTAACAACGTGATTATTGTTTGGCTTGAGGAAAGAAGCCCTAGGCTTATGCGGAAAAATTATCATTTGAGTTTTAGAAGCATTGGGAGAGATTTTCCACTTTTGCAAGTAGGAAGAAAAAATATCTAAACTTTTCTGCAATCGACTGCATATGACACGAAGACTTTTTCCTTTTACGGAAATGCTTGTGTCATCGCAGAACAATGACTTTGTGCATCCTGGAGGCAAATCAGGAAGATCTGAAGTGAATATGTTGTACAGGACTGGACCCAAGACTGAACCTTGAGGTACACCTGCTCTGACAGGAAATCTATCAGATTTTGAATTCTGATAGACAACCTGCAGAGTTCGATCAGTAAGATAATTTTTGAAAATTTTGATTAGGAAAATTGGAAAATTAAAAGTTTGCAATTTCGCAATCAAACCTTTATGCCAAACACTGTCGAATGCTTTTTCTATGTCTAAAAGAGCAGCTCCAGTGGAATAACCTTCAGATTTGTTAGCTCGTATCATATTAGTAACTCTGAGCAATTGATGAGTTGTGGAATGCCCATGGCGAAATCCAAACTGTTCATTTGCAAAAATTGAATTTTCGTTGATGTGTGACATCATTCTGTTAAGAATAATTCTCTCAAACAGTTTACTTATTGAAGAAAGCAAACTGATTGGTCGATAACTTGAAACTTCAGCTGGGTTCTTATCCGGTTTTAAAATGGGAGTAATTTTTGCATTTTTCCATAATTTGGGAAAATATGCAATTTTGAAGCAGCAATTGAAAATTTTCACTAAAAATTCCATTGTGCTCTCAGGGAGATGTTTGATTAGTATATTAAAGATTCCATCGTCACCAGGTGCTTTCATATTTTTGAAATTTTTAATAATTGATTTAATCTCATTCAAGTTAGTTTCAATTATTTCTGCAGGTAAAAAATTCTGGGAAGAAATTAAATCAAATTGACGTGTGACTTCATTTTCAATTGGACTCACAAAATTCAAATTTGAGTTATGAACACTCTCAAACTGCTGAGCAAGTCTTTGAGCCTTTTGTTCATTGGATACAAGAAAACGTTCACCATCTTTTAAAACTGGAATAGGCTTTGAAGGTTTCCTAAGAATCTTCGACAGCTTCCAAAAAGGTTTTGAACATGGTTTCAATTTTTCAACTTTAGTCTCAAAATTTTGATTTCTCAGAAGAGTAAATCTATGTTTAATCTCTTTCTGTAAATCTTTATAAATAGTTTTAAAAACAGGGTCACGAGAACGTTGATATTGACGTCGGCGGACATTTTTCAAACGAATTAGAAGTTGAAGATTTTCGTCAATTATTGGTGTATCAAATTTCACTTGAGCCTTTGGAACTGAATAATTTCTGGCATCAACAATTGCACATTTTAATGCTTCCAAAGCGGAATCAATATTCACTTCGTTTTGCAAATCAAGCTCATTATTGAAATTTCTCTCAATATGAGTTTTGTATCTTTCCCAATTAGCCTTGTTACAGTTAACAACAGAGTTCATAGGGTTTAAAACTGATTCATGTGATAAAGAAAAAGTTATTGGAAGATGGTCAGAATCAAAGTCAGCATGTGTGATTAAATCACTACATACATGACTTTGATCTGTAAGCACCAAATCAATTGTTGAAGGGTTTCTTACAGAAGAAAAGCATGTAGGACTATTCGGAGACAAAATAGAATAGTATCCTGAAGAACAATCTTTGAATAAAATTTTGCCATTGGAATTACTTTGAGAATTATTCCATGAACGATGTTTAGCGTTAAAATCACCGATTATGAAAAATTTCGAACGATTTCTAGAGATTTTTTGTAAATCAGCTTTAAAATAATTTTTGAGCTCGCGTGTGCATTGAAATGGTAAATATGCTGCGGCAATAAATAAAATCTCAACTTCAGTTTGAGCTTCAATTCCCAAAGTTTCAATAACTTTCGTCTCAAGATGGGGAAGAGCACGATGTTTGATTCGGCGATGAATAACAATTGCAACTCCACCGCCGGAACCCTGAATCCTATCATATCTATGAACCACGTAATTGGGATCATATTTTAATTTTATGTTAGGTTTCAAAAATGTTTCAGTAATAATTGCAATATGCACATAATTTACTGTTAAAAAATTAAAAAGCTCATTCTCATTGGCCGTCAATGAGCGAGCATTCCAATTTAATATTTTAATTGTTTTATTTAAAATCATTGCTAAATTTTAAATTAGAAACAATTTTAATAGTAAAATTTGTGCCTATTTGAATGGCTTCAAACATTGATTTTGCCTGCAACATGGCGTTCATAAGATCGAACATTGCCTGTTGCATAAAAGAAAGTTTACCTGCCGTAATAGGCCCCAGGCAGTTGACATTAGAAAAAATATTATTGGTAGCAATATTAGCTGGAGTGATAGGTGTACAATTATTTTCTAGCGTGTTTTGCTTACCCATATTAACGGTCATTTTCGAACTACCAACACTAGGCGGTATAATGTTCGAACTACCTGTGCATAAGTTAAACGGGTATGCAAAGGAGTAGGTAAACTATGCGTCACTGGTAGGCTTGGAGAATTTTGTTTTGAAGTTGGTTTTAATTGAGAAATTGAATTTTGTTTACCTTGCCTTGCCTTAACAATTGCTAAACGGACTGGGCATTGATAAAAATTTGACATATGGTTGCCGTTACAATTCGCACAGCGAAAATTTTTACTCTCTTTCACAGGACATGTGTCCTTTTTGTGAGAAGAGTCTCCACAATTAAGACATTTTTGGTCCATGTTACAGAATTTGGAACCATGGCCATAACGTTGGCAAGTACGGCATTGGGTGATATGCTTTTCACCTCCGCCATACTTCCTATAAATTTCCCACTTTACACGCACATTATACAAAGCATGTGCTTTTTCAAAAAATTTTAAGTTGTTAACCTCATTGCGGTTAAAATGAATTAAATAATTAACAAGGGAAATTCCAGTTCTCTGACTGTTTTCGCCTCGTGATTTTTGTTTCATTAGAATTACTTGGGTAGGGGCTATGCCAAGTAATTCTGTTAAAGTAAGTTTGATCTCATCAACGGTTTGATCGTTGGTGAGACCTTTCAAGACAACCTTGAACGGCTTGGCGTTCTTGGTGTCATATGTAAAAAAATTGTACATCTTGTCAGTTAAATACTGAACAAGACGATCACGACCCTTTACTGAGTCGGCTAATAAGCGGCATTCACCTCTACGGCCAATTTGATAGGTAACTTTAACGTCAGAAACAAACGTTGAAAGTTCCTTTTTATATATAATAAATTCAGAAGAAATAGTTACCACAATAGGTGGAACTTTCTCCTTTTTTAAAGATTTTATATTTTGTATAGTTTCATTATTAATAACTTGCATTTCACCAGCTTCTTGCTCAGGCAAAATATCAAAAGGATTGTCACTACACACACTCGAAGTGTCAGAAAGAGATGCCTCTCTTTTCCTCCCCGCAGCGATGCGAGGTTTCTTTTTCCGTCCAGCCATTTCAGGTGATACGAAAAAAGTTAAAACAAATGTTAAATTCAAAAGTAGGTAGTCTTGAGAAAGACTGATGGGAAATAACTTTCAGGTAGTCTTTAAAAGACACACTGACAAAACACAAACTTTGAAGCTATAGGCAGTCAAAGACCAGTCCACAAGCAACCGAAAAAACGTCTGATCTGTAGGACAGTTCAAGACGCACTGACGATTTTTTCTTTTGTGGTCTTTTCATGTTTTCACAAGCCATTTTCGCGATTCTAAGCTTATTTAGGGATTTTTATTATCTCTTAAGGTTTTCAGAACATTTTCCGTAATTCTGAGTTTAAGCTAGAATATTTTTTTTTATCTAGACTCATTCATGTTTCTTATTGGCATTGGGGCCAACTTTGGGGGGGCGAGGCACTTTTTGCCCCCCAATATTTTTCCCAAGGGGAACATTTTGCCCCCATCAATAAATTTGTATTTGTATTTGTATTTTGTATAATTCATCTGACAAATAAAGTCTTAATGAATAAAATTAGTCTAATGTATCACAGATCTAATCCTATTTACGAATCGTCCAATTGTCTCATTAAAATCAAACTGCTCTTCCACAGCTGTGAACGCTCGAATGCATGCCAAAGTCGGCTCGTTTTGACCAAACAAAGTCCGGTGAAAGGTTGGCTGTAATAACGATGTATTCCGAAGAGTCCTATAAGGTACGCGAAAGTTCATCTTTTCAAGTAGTTTGGGGGCATCAATTGCACCGTACAAAATTTTCGCCACGAACAAAATTTGTTGCAGTTTCCTTCGTTGTTCCAGTGTATCGAGAGCCAGTAGTCGGCATCTGTCAGGATAGGGTGGCAAACTATCGGGATTCCTCCAAGGCAGATTTCGCAGTGCAAGACGAATGAACCGCTTCTGGATACGTTCGATTCTAAGGCTCCACGAAAGTTGATGCGGTTGCCACACGATTGACGCATTCTCTAGAATTGGGCGGACGAGAGCACAATACAATGACTTCCAGCAGTGTGGGTCCGAGAAGTCCTTGGCAATCTTAGACAGGAAACCTAACTGCCGCGTTGCTTTGGAAATGATCGCTGTTCGGTGTGAGTCAAAACTCATTCTAGAGTCCAGTTTAACTCCCAAATCGGACACTTCGGTGACTCTGGGGATGATTTTCCCTTCAATGCTATAATCAAACAATATCGACTGTGATGTGCGGTGAAACGATATGACCTGACATTTATTGATGCTAATTGTTAGTTTATTCCTGCGGCACCAATCAGCAAACATGGTTAGCGAGTCTTGTAGAAGCCGACAATCCTCTTCAGTCCGCACTTCAATATAGATTTTTAAGTCGTCAGCATTTCCGCATAAGCCTAGGGCTTCTTTCCTCAAGCCAAACAATAATCACGTTGTCAAGATGAATGGGGTTATTTTAAGTTGGTCCGACAAGGTTAAGTACTTGGGACTAATTTATGATAAAAAACTTATTTTCAAAGAGCACATTGAGAGTATACAAGCCAAGTGCATCAAATATACGAGATGTTTATATCCTCTCATTAACAGGATTTCTAAACTTTGTTTAAAGAACAAACTTTTGATTTACAAACAAATTTTTAGACCAGCAATGCTTTATGCTGTACCGATCTGGTCAAGTTGCTGTTCAACAAGGAAGAAAACGCTCCAAAGGATTCAGAATAAAATTCTGAAAATGATTTTGAAGCGTCCTCCTTGATTTGGTATACTCGAATTACATAGACTTACTGGTGTTGAACCATTAGAAGCTATGTCAAATAAAATTATTAACAATTTTCGACAAAAATCGTTGCAATCCTCAATTGCTACGATAAGCTCTCTGTATAGCCAATAAGTTAGCAATTAAGTTAGTTGTAAGTTTACTTCCCCTTTTCTGACAAGGTTTAAATCCCTACGAATGATAAGTCCTAATTGCGAAAGCAAACAAATGCTAACAATTAAAATTACAAATTTCTAACAGTGTTGAGAAGTCACCATTTGTGATTGGACACACATACTCATTATTTACTAATATTTATCATAAATACTTAAGCTACTAACAAATCCCCCCTTTAAAAAAAAAAAAAATAAAAAAAAAAAAAAAGTCGTCAGCATATAGCATCTTAAAACCTTTTTTCAGAACAAAGGCTGCGTCGTTAAAAAATAAAATAAACAGTAGCGGGCCGAGGTTGCTACCTTGAGGCACTCCCGATTTGTTTGAAAATGGTCTTGAAACAAAACCGCCAATGTTGACACGAAGTTCCCGCTCCGTTAAATAGGATTCCAACCAAGACGTTAGTTGCGAAGAAACACCAAGGCGAGTCAGCTTGTGCAGAAGTATTTTATGGTCGATTTTATCAAACGCCGCCTTTAAGTCCGTATAGATTACGTCAACTTGCGCTTTCTTTTCCAGAGCTATGATGCAGTCTGACGTAAAATTCAGCAAATTTGTTGTTACTGATCGACCTGGCATGAAGCCATGCTGGTCGACAGATATGTAGCATTTTGTCGCATTAAGAATTACCCTGCTCATTATTATCTCAAATAATTTAGAGACTGCCGAAAGACTTGTGATGCCACGATAATTAGTCGCGTCATATCGATCTCCTTTTTTGAACACGGGTGTCATAAATGATTTCTTCCAAATACGAGGGAATTTGGCTTGTTCCAGTGAGCGGTTGAAAATAGAACTTAATGGTTTCACTAGATTACCAATACATCGGCATATTAAAATTGCAGGTAGACCATCGGGACCAGGTACATACGATCGCTTCAACTTTTTTGTTGCTGACAAAATCATATCTGAAGTCACGGCAAACACTCCCAGATCAATGAGGTCGCTAGGAACGTTACGAATGGCTTCAACGATTTCTAGTTCAGAAGCGCAATTTGCTTCAAAAACAGATGCAAAATGTTTTGCGAATAACTGACTTGATTCTACAGCTGACGCTGAGACCTGATTCTCAAAATATACATTTTTTGGAATAGCAGCACTTTTCCGCTTCGAATTGATAAACCGCCAAAAACCACTAGGATTTGCTCTTAATTTTATCTGCACACGCAATACGTAGGATTTATATAAAGTGGCATTCAATGAACGGTACGCGTTACCGGCTGACTGAAAATCTCTTTTGTTGTCAGGCGTTCGTTGGCGGCGAAGTTTACGCTGGAGTGCATTTCGCACACGTTTCAATGATCGTAAAAGAGAATTACTCCATGCAGGTGACGCTGGCGGTCGTGTTCTTGGAACGTTACAAACAACCAGAAAGAATAAATGTAGAAAGTTGGCGTCTCTTCTTTTCCTGATAGTTCACCCTCACGCCATTTTGCAAAATTGTGGTCTATGATCAAAACTGCCATTTCAATTACTTAACGTCAAGACGTATCGCACGCAAAAAATTTAAGCAGTATATTTCTAGAATCAGATAAATCAGATTTTTTTAAACTCTTTCGCAACCCCCCACCCTTCCACATATGACTTTTCTGGCTCATCGATGCGTTTTCCGTTTTCAACTGAACTTAGAAATATTTTCTCATGGTCATCTCTGACCTTTAGACTCGTTTGGTCGCTATTCTGTGCTCAATGTTTTTTTATCTTTTCTGGTTTTTAGAGCGATTTTGGCAATTCTAAGCCCAATTTGGGATAATTTTCTTGGTCATTTTCGGCCTGCAATAACGTGTTTCCTGCAACGCTGAGCCCGATATGGGATCTTTTTTCAGTCGTCTTTCGTCTTAGAGATTTTTTGTGACAATTCGAAGTTTAATATAGGGAGCACTCTTTTCGCAGGCTTTTCTGGCCTTTAGAAACGTTTGTTCTTAACTCTTAGCTTAATTTGAGTTCATTTTATTCTTTGCTCTTTGCTGGCCTCAAGAAACGTTTTCCCGCTATTCTGAGCTCAATTTTCTTTTTGCCTCTTTGGCCTTCAGAAGAGTTTTTTATCTTTGAGCTCGATTCTGGATCATTTTCTCATAGGGCGCTTCCGCTTTTTTTTTTGGAGCTTAACTTCTTTACTTCCTAAATAATTTAGGATCGTTCTCTTTTATAGTCTCCTGACTCTTAGAAACACTTTTTTCGCGATGTTTGGCTTGTTCCAGGATTATTTATATTAAATAGATTCCAAAAACCAACAAGAAATATTAATCCCAAAACAAGTCGGAATAACACCGAAGCTTTCTTTATAATTATACCTTAATTGAAACAGAAAAATATAAATTGAAACACGTGGAAAATCATATAACACAAATTTTTAATAAAACATGATATAGATAAAAGCTGCTTTGATAGCTTTTTTCAAAATTTATTACAAATACACCACAATTGAACTTATTTTTTACCGATTATTCAAACAGTAACCAACATACTTTACAATTTATCTTCTATTTGTACAGTTAATTTATGTTGCTGTGAGCTTCTATGACAGCAAACCAGACTGTGTTTGGAAGATAAAATTCAAATCGTCGACATTTTCGTTTTCCACCGCACAGATTGGGAGTGTACTCAATTATGTGAACCATGTGATTCTGAAAGATATTCGGAAACAAATTCGTAATGAGGTTTTCTTTCATCAACATTAAGCTCAGAAATACTGGGAGCATGAAATCAATCGAATTGTTTCGAAAAAAAAAATTGTAGTTGGATGCTGGAAAAGCGAAATGTTTTAAGTATAAATTCAATGATCAGAAAGGGTGGTGAGACCGCAAGTTTGACGTAAAACTACATAAGGCTGTCTATAACCTTAAATGAACAGTTGCATTCGAGAGTGATCGCAAATGATGAGTTCGAAACAAACTTCTTCTCCGCAACAATTCTTTGATTCATAGACCTGGATGTGTTTCAGTAAATAAATTTTGTCTAACACCAATAAATAAACTCTTTAGAAATACTATCGTGGCCCAGAAAAGATTTGAAATGGCATCTGAGGTCAATTTTTGGTTCATGTGCATCATACCGATTACGGAAATCTCTTTATGGGATGGTATTCAGTCATTTTGGGCAGTTTTTCAGAAATCGATGTTCGTCATCTTGGGTTTGAAATGACATGTGGAGTAAATTTCCGGCCTTAAAAAATCATTCTGGTTATATTCAGCCATTTTGGGCTGTTTTCCCGAAACTAGGGTCGATTGTAGGCTTATCAATGTTAGATGGTATTCGACATTATTGGGCTGGTTTTCCAAAGAGCAGGATTCGCCAATGGCTCAAATCACTCTAACCCGAAAACCAGGCGAGACAAAGGATGTGGTTATGTCATTGTGGATATCGTACGCAGTGTAATACCTTCCATCCAAAATGTAAGAACATCTTAAGATAGATGATTCAACTTCACTGTACCATTTTGATTCAATTCTCATGTCTTCAACTAGTCACCGTCAGCACGAACGAAATGTTGATGTCCCCAGCCGCACAGCTACTTGAAGCAATCGATTGGAAAATTACGCACCTACCCCAATTAGGTTTTGATTTCTCGGGAAACGGGAATGGAAAATCTCATTTCCCGGGAATTCCCGGGAACCGGGAAAGGAAAAATCCTTAGCAAAAATGAGATTTCAAATAAAGTTTATTAATAAAAAGTTTCAAACTATCGTTTACAATTCAATTATCAATTAAAGAACAAAATTTATTCAAGTTCACTCCAGGAATTCATGAACAATCGTCTATCAATCGCCTCAGATCCGCTGACAATTTTCGTTAGGCCCAAATAATGTAGTTCCCTTCCGTAAAACTTTTCTTAAGATCGCTGAATCACCGCTGGTGTCTGATTTCTTAAATACTTCTAAATCACTGATTCCCGCTCTTGCTACCTTTCATTAGAAACTGAAGTGTCCAATACTTTTAGTTTGTTGAAGATAAAGCTGAGTGTTTGGCAACCAGATTTTAGAGCATTTGAATGCCTTCGTAATTAATGTGAAATCGCGGCCACGACCCAAGTCAATGTAAAATGACTGAGTTTTATTAATTTGTTTATTTATGGTCGCATTGATTTACGGGTTTCAATTTTTTTTTCATCAATTTACAGGTTTCAAAATTTTTTTGTCAATAAACAAAGAAAAAATCGAGCAACTATCCGCTTAGTAGTAATCTCACTAGCAAAATAAGACATGAGACGAAGAAAATATTTCTTAATTTATCGTTTACTGAATAAGACAGTATATATTTTTGACAAATAAATTAAGCAAATAATTTGATATTACACGGCAAGCAAATATTGATCGTCGTTTCAAGCAAATGTTTGCTTCGTATAATGCACACTATGAAGCTGCTCCACACTTCTACGACGTAAGTTTCGTGTTTTGATACGATATTCAGTTTTATTGCAATATTTGTATGGAAAATTTTCCGAGGAACTCGGGAATCCCGCGAATCACTATTCCTATTCCCGGGATCCGGGAATCCCGGGAAATGGCAATTCCCGGGAAATAGTTCCCGGGATTGCAAACCCTAACCTCAATGCGGTAAATTTTAATTTGGTTATGCCAACTATTGTAAGCTAAGCTGATACTAACAGCCTCTCCCGAGCCGAAATGTTGAGCCTTGTAGAAACGCAGATTTAGCCTAATCAGAGTTGAGCTGCATTCATGCATGAGATTCATAAATGCTTTCCCTCGTACGGTCGACAGAATATTATACCTATTCAGCCATGGCTCTTTGAGCCCTGTAGAAATCTGCTTTCGGTTCAAAAAATCATAATATCAAATATCAATATGCAACATGCGACTGCGTTACACGACTGAAAAAATGCACCTCCTACTATCAGCTTCCATCCATCTCGAACGGAATATTGTACCCCAGCCGCGCAAGTGCAATATGCAACACGCAACTGCGTTATAAACCGTTGCGTGACTGAGAATGCCGCATTCATGCTTTCTGTTTCCAAGCGCCATGAAAAGAATTATATTGTCTGAGAACACCATCAGTCTAGTTCCTCAGTTTGGCAACCCGGAATGAGGTGCATGTTTCGTATATGCTTATTTCATGCAAAATAAGTTTTTTTGCGACTTGTGGAATTGAGGAAATGGCGAAAAAAATTAACAACGCGAAGTGAGTTGACATAATGGATTTTATTTTCTGGCCTCTGGGTATTATTCTGGTTCCGGAAATACCCGTATTGGGTGCTATTCGGCCAATTTGGTCTGTTTTCCAGAAACCGGAAGACGCTATCCTGGAATTCATAATGGTCTCTAGGATCAAGATTTGGTTTCTGTGCATCATATCGATCATTTCAAGCTATTTTCCGGGACCGCCCTCCCCCTCCTACCTTTCCAGAGTAGGGAGTATCGAATCATCATAGAAACATTTTTTACTCCTCCTTTACCACTATTGTGTAATCCTCACATTTCAAATTTGGTTCCATTGATTCTCTAGTTGTGTAGAATTTTGTGTTTGATTTGTATGGGAACCCTCTCTTTCTAAGAACCGCCATGAAAACATGTCTTGTCCCCTAGAACCTAAACATGTCAAATTTGGTTTTATTTGCTTGATCAGTTTTTGAGTTATACAGAAATTTGTGTATAATTTGTATACCTTCCTTTTAGCGGAGGAGGGGTCCTCAACTTCCACATATATATCTCTTGTACTCAAAAACCTCCACATGTCAAATTTGGTCTCTTTCTCGATTGATCAGTTCTTGAGTTATACAGAAACTTGTGTTTCATTTATATGAAGCTTCTCCCTTTCAGGAAAGGGAGGGGTGTCGTACCATTATAGGAATATTTCGTGCTCCCACAAATTTCTGCGTGCCAAATTTAGTTCCATTTGCTTGATTAGTCCTTGATGTATGCAAAAATTTATGTTTCATTTGTATGGGAGTCCCCCGTTTCAGAGAAGGGTAGGGTATCAAACCACTAGGGAAATATTTCTTGCTTTTAAGAAGCTGCCAAATTTGGTTCCATTTGCTTGAATAATGCTTGATCTTGAGTAAAGCAGCTCAAGCAGTAAACCAGGTACTTTGTGATATAAATTTCTCTGTCCACTACCAAGAGCAGCTTTGACATCCCATTCTCGCTGATTGTCAGCCACAGCAGCACCTTCTTGGGAAACTTTGTGTAAGAAATGAACTCCACCTCGGAGTTCTCTTCTTTCGTGGGTGAAGGAAAATACGAAGTGCCTTGCCAGTCGTTGCCATCCAGGGTGAGATTGGTCTTGTCGTCCATCACCACCGCCACGTCGTGATTTGCCGGGGAAATCGACTTGAACATCTTATTCATGCGCTACCGCTGCGTCATTCCCTGCAGATCTGAAACTAGTGGACGGGACTGATGCTTCCTGGCAGGTATGTCCATGTTCGCTAGATAATTTTCCACTGTTTGGCCGGTTGTACCGAGCTCCCGGCCAAGCGCACGCAACGATGTAGCCACTTTTCTCTCGATCATCCTCTTCAGCATCCTTTGGAGTTTCTTGTGGCCCAGGGGCATAGGCCATCCGGAACCGGGTATTCTTTCAATGCTCTGATTGTTGTCCAATGGTGCCAAGATGTTGTCCACGAATTACTGCACGATATCCTCTTTCGACGCGACTGGGTACCGTTCTTCGAACGCACACACTTCAGAACGGAGTAGCTTCACTGTTTTCGCCATCAATTTTTCCTACCGCAAACGTTATAAATGCAAATGTCTGTCTGACTGTTCCCTTTAGATTCAAAAATTACTGAATCGATTTTCGTGAAAATGTGCACACAGAGCTTTCCGAGCATTGGAAGTAACACTAGAATATTAGTTTCGCTCTATCTCATAAGCGTAGGCAAGGGGGATTCGATTTGTACTTTATAAATTTGAAAATGTTTTCCACGATGGCCATACAACTTAAGGTACAGAGTTTTTCAGTGAGAGGTATATTTCTGTGGTGTTACTGTGTTATTTGAGACTTTTCTGTATCTCATTGGCGTAGTTAGTATGCGGAGGGGGTGAAAGATGTCACTCTCTCTCACTTTTTTTAACAATTTTGAAACCGTTGAACCGATCATAATTAAATTCGGGTGATATGGATGTGGTATTTTAGCGACTTTAAATGTATTTCATTGGCGTGGCAAGGAAGAGTCGATGGCAAATTTATTATTAATGAACTCCTTAAAAGCTAACTTGACTACCGTGCCAATTCGTATAGGTTGGTTTTCAAGTATGTTTCTTTGACAAAGATTTTTCTGTATCCCAGTGGCGTAGTCAAGGGAGAAGGGATGTATCAAAGTTCATTACATGCAAGCTATTAAAAAAAATCTTCTTGAAAATGTGTTTTCGAATACTGCGAGGCGCCTCAATTTCGTGCGGCTCGTATCGAAATTGAGAATAATATTGATAAATTTCAAGATGGATGTTTTGAGGTGCTTTTCTGTATTCAGGAAATCATCATCAATCATATTTTTTGAAAAATTTTCTTATATTTATTAGTTTTTCATATTTTCATACAAAGTGTACGGAATAAGGGAATAAGGCGCCTCATAGTATGAAGCATGGTTTTACGACATTACTCCGTCATTTTAGACTTTGCTTTATTCCACGGAATAGTTAAAAGGAAGGGGAATTTTATTATTCTCATTATTTTTAAACCGTTTGAATAGTTCATCTTGAAAATTTGTATTCAGGGGTTTTCGCATATCGGGCATATTCCTTAAATATTATTTTCAACAGAACGGATTTCTTTCTTTCTTTTTTGCAACAATCGATTGGAAAATTGGCAACGCGTTCATCAATATGCAGCAAAATTATAATTTTATAATTTACTATTGAAAAATATCAAGACAGTTTCGAACGTTATTTTTGATAAATGAGAGCTGAAAACAAAAACAAACATCACCCAATATGAATATTTTTGGTACCGGAGTAATATCTAGAGGCCCACAATCGACACCAGATGCCCCTTTGGATTTCGAGAAGACGTATACCGGTTTCTGAAAAACAGTTTTATATCGCCGAATACCACCTAGGATCCCAAGTAACACACAAAACATGTTAGAAAAGAATTCACAATGACAGTAGTCATATAAGAGTACTATAAGCGCAATTGAAAATTTGTGTTGTTATATCCTTATTCTCGAGATGTTCTTTTATAGCATAATTGTATTATATAGATTATTGAATATAAACTGCCGCTGCTCGTCTGTAACTTGTGTTTATGATGTTATCAAAACTGCACAAAAAGCAACTTAAAATACATCATTTGCGAGTTGTTTTTCATCAGTGATTCAACCACATTTCGAAAACAAGCTCGGTTTTTCCTGGTTTTGGAGATGTTTTTCAATAGCATGGGTTAAGCGAACAATAACTATTACATGAATGGCACTTGTTTTCAAGTTGTCTTCCAGATGTTCACACTATTAGAAAAACTGTGTATGAAATGCCCAGCCGGGGCAGCCGCACCAGTCGGAATGGGTGGTGGGAGTGGTGGGATCTTCCAGGATGCCAGCTCCGGCAAGTATTCTACCGTTGACATTGGTTTACTCTCTGAGGAGGCTTCATCTTCCAGTTGCGTTACTCTTCCACCATCTGCGCCATCTGCACGTGGTACGATGAAGGATGGTATATCGATTTATTACCAAAACGTTCGTGGATTACGCACTAAAATCGACGAAGTGTTCATCGGTGTGGCTGAATCCGAATTCGACATCATCGTACTGACTGAAACATGGCTAGATGAGAAAATCTACTCAGCGCAATTGTTTGGCGGGAATTTTTTAAGTATTTCGTTGTGACCGGAGTTCACAAAACAGCAACAAATCACGTGGCGGCGGCGTACTTATTGCTGTGTCAGCAAGATTGAGTGCATATATCGACCCTATTCCTATCTGTAACACGCTCGAGCAGATTTGGATCAGAGTGAAGCTACCGCATCAATCACTGAGTGTTGGCGTCATTTATCTGCCTCCAAACCGCAGAGGTGACCAAATTTGCATCAGGGACCACATACGTTCAGTAGAAGCAATTACCTCCAACCTTAGTCTATGTGATCTGGTATTGTTATTTGATGATTATAATCAATCAGGTTTAGTTTGGAGCTTCCCGATGAATGCGCCACCAACAGTTGACAGTTTGAAGTCTCGTATATCTGTTACTTGTGCATCTCTCCTGGATGGTTATAGTGAGCAGGGCTTCGTGAAGATCAATCATGTTACAAACAGAAATTCTCGCCTACTTGACTCAGTTTTGGTCAATGAATGTACGTTCCCGGTTTGCTGCGTTCGGGAAGCTGCTGATCCATTGACTTCACTTGACGCTGACCACCCCGCAATCGAAATTACTGTTCAACCCTCCGCACCCATTGAATTCGTTGAAACTCGGGACGAAAATAACCTGGATTTTGGTAGAGCTGATTTCGCGTCCCTCAGTGCGGCACTTATGCGTGTCGATTGGCGTCGCTTAGAGTTGTTCGAAAATGTTGACGATGCGGTCAATCACTTCACACATATTTTGAAACAACTGATATCAGACTCGGTACCTGTCCGCCAACCTCCTCGAAAGCCACCTTGGGGCAATGCACATTTGCGACGTTTGAAACGTCTGAGATCCTCTGCTTTACGTGCTTACAGTAGACTACGCTGCCCACTCTCTAAACAGCAGTTCAGCTTGGCTAGTAATAATTACCGCTCCTACAATCGTTTCTTGTACCGACGATATACCTTGCACAAGCAAGCAAGCCTTCGTAAAAACCCGAAACTGTTCTGGTCATTTGTGACTTCTAAGAAAAAAGAGGAAGGTTTACCAGTATGCATGTTTCTAAAAGACGAAGAGGCCAGCACATCGCGCGAAAAATGCGAACTTTTTGCTGCGCATTTCAAGGATACGTTTAATTCGGTCATTGCTTCAGACGCACAGATAAACGCTGCTATCGAAAACACTCCACGTGATCTCCTTCAGTTGAATATCTTCCACGTGACCGATCATCTAGTTGAAAAAGCTATAAAAAACTGAAATATTCGTGTTCTGCTGGACCTGACGGGATTCCTTCTTGCGTACTCAAAAAATGCATGGCAGCGCCTATTCGACGTCTAGTTATTATACTGAATCTTCCCTTCAGCAGAAAACATTTCCAACGATGTGGAAGAAATCGATAATGTTTCCAGTACACAAAAAAGGAGACAAACGAAATATCGAAAACTATCGCGGAGTGTTTGTAGCTCTCAATACATTTCCGTGGATCAGCACGGCTTCTTTCCCAAAAGATCTGTAGCAACGAATTTGACTCAATTTGTCTCTTTTTGTTTGAGCCGTCTGGGTGACGGGGAACAAGTAGACGCTGTTTACACAGACCTGAAAGCTGCTTTCGATCGAGTCAACCACGGAATTCTACTGAGTAGGATAGAGAAACTTGGGGTTTCTGGTGATCTCGTAAAATGGATTAAATCATACCTGACGGACCGAGATCTCTTCCACCATCTGCGCCATCTGCACGTGGTACGATGAAGGATGGTATATCGATTTATTACCAAAACGTTCGTGGATTACGCACTAAAATCGACGAAGTGTTCATCGGTGTGGCTGAATCCGAATTCGACATCATCGTACTGACTGAAACATGGCTAGATGAGAAAATCATACCTGACGGACCGAGATCTCTGCGTGAAAATTGGTTCGGAAGAGTCAGAATATTTCACGAATCTTTCTGGCGTCCCACAAGGAAGCAATTTAGGTCCCCTGCTTTTCACTCTGTTCATTAACGAAGTTTCCTCTTTACTGCCACCTGGGTGTCGCCTATTTTACGCAGATGATGTAAAAATATTCGCGGTAGTCAAAGCCTTATCCGACTGTCTGGAACTACAACGTTTGATCAACGAATTTGAGGCATGGTGTACGAAGAATCTGTTGACACTAAGTGTTCCGAAGTGCAACGTAATAACATTTCACCGCAAGCTGAATCCAGTCTTATTCGATTACACCATACTTAATCATACATTGCAACGGGTAGCTCACATTCGTGATCTAGGTGTAAGACTTGATTGTGCGCTAACATTTCGTCTACACTTTGATGAAATGATCTCAAAGGCTAATCGTCAGCTGGGATTTATTTTCAAGATAGCTAATGAGTTTCTGGATCCTTACTGCCTTCGATCGCTCTACTGTTCGCTAGTGCGCTCTATCCTCGAGTCTTGCTCGGTAGTCTGGTGCCCATCACAAGCAAACTGGATCGCTAGAATCGAGTCTGTCCAGAGAAAATTTCTTCGATACGCACTTCGCATGCTACCCTGGAACAACCCGTTGGACTTACCCTCGTATGAAGCTCGATGTAAGCTACTAGGACTTGAAACACTCGAGCAGCGACGAACTACTGCTCAAGCCGTTTTTGTTGCTAAAATCCTTTCCGGACAAATTGACTGCCCTGCAATACTACAACAGATGAACCTTTACGCACCCGAGAGACCACTCCGCACAAGAGACTTCCTGTACCTCGAGCCAAGCAGAGTGAACTATGGGCTGTTTAATCCAATTCGATTTATGGCCGCACAATTCAATGCTGTCTACGAACTTTTCGACTTTGGGATTTCGATTGGTGCCTTTAAACGACGACTCTCTTGTAGACGACAACTATTTTAAGATGTTTAGTGTAATTATGTTTGTAACTTAGATTTATTTTATCATTAGGACCATACATGTGTCAGATGACTTTACAAATAAATAATAATAATAATAATAATAATAATAATAATAATAATAATAATAATAATAATAATAATAATAATAATAATAATAATAATAATAATAATAATAATAATAATAATAATAATAATAATAATTGAAAGTGCCACTGACGAGACGATTGTCGATCTAGTTGCACTGCGCGTAACAATACATTTGCGTTGTCATAGCAACGCATTTGCTCATGCGCTTTGTTATGGCAAATTCTGACCAACGAATGCGCGAATTTCTTTATTGCACTGGGTCAGTGCAGATCTACCCAAAAAAAACGACATTGCGATTAACTACGCATGTAAGAAAGAGATGCCAGATAGTTGTTTACGAACTTAGCCCATGCGGTGGTGAGGTAAATTGACTCTTCGCAATGAAATAAATCAGCGAACATTCTGTAATGCATAATCCGTTTTCCACTTATTGACAAATAGAAAACGGTATCCAGTGAAAGGCGTATAATTTTTTCAGAAGTAAAACACAATGTTTCACCATAAAATTTGACGCGCACGTAGAACTTTGTATTACATTTCTTTTGGTACTCGAGATGTATTTAGCAGCTTCTGTCTAATAAGTTGGCTTGCTTTCATGAAGCTATATAATACTCAATATTGCACCAGTACTTGTTATAGTAGCCTTCAATTTTTACGCTTTTCTGGTGATAGAGATGTCATAGAAAAGGTAATGTCAACTGAAATCTATAACAGAAGGTGGTATCAGAGGAGTTATGCCAACTGTTCTGTGTTTACGTGTGTTACTTGGGATGATGCCTAGAGGGCGGAAATCGACTCCAGACATTATTTTGAAATACAAGTCCAAGTGTCCAATTATGATGATGATTCACGTAGGCCAAAAATCGTCCTCCAGCCTCCCATATTGGATGATTTTTGTGAGTTATGTCCATTAAAAACCATTCAATATGGGTATTCCTGGAACCAAAACAGTGTCCTGAGACCGGAAGTCAATCTCAGATTCCATTTTGAAATTGCAAGTGGCAACTTCCGGTTGCTGGAAATCAGACAAAAATGAAGTAGTAAGAGCAAACTTTTCCTTTTTAGTATAACTAATTTCTATTCTATTTCTAACATCGATTTTTACCCGTTAACATTCAAGGTCGTTGATGGCAGACAGTGTGTGCAACTGGGGAAGCGAAAAATAAGCGAATTGAAAATGTGAAACAGACTTGTAAAAATATTTATAATATAGATCGTGGAACAGTATCACCTTCCCATTAGTTTGATTGGTCAAAACACTATGCCGCAGACAAGGAGATTGTGGGTTCAAGTCCCGTCTGGATGTGGTATATTTTTCCAAGTCTGTATCATATTTTCAGTTCACTTATTTTTCGCTTCCCCAGCTACACACACTGTCTGCCTTTAATGAACTAAAACTTTTCTTATTTGAGAAATATTGAGTATTAAAATTGTAACTTTTTTAGAAGTAATTCACAGCAATCGGTTTCGGCCCTTTTATCGGACTATTCTCAGGATCCACAATATATTGAAAATTTTACCGTAAAAAACTTACTCTAGTAACAGCTGTCCATCGTAAAAAACACAATATAAAAAAATATGTTATGAATAGTTCGCCAACTACTTACAGTATAAGTAACTAAGGACGTTGCGATACCATTAAGCATCGATACTTAGGATCAAAACCTGTATCTAGAGCAAGTACTGATATTCCGATAGTATCGAGGCTAAAGTATCGATACCTAAATTTATCGTTGTGCGATACCAGTTCATTCAAAATATAAGTCAACTCTTTCTTATTATTCATTCCTCAAGATAAAACGTTTAATTCAATTAAACCTTTTATATAGACCATTTTACGAGATGGTTCTGAACTCTATCTATGAATGAAATTTTGAAAGAAAGCTCGGAACCGCTGACATAACGCACGTAAAAGTAACATCAACAGCAGAATACGTGACACCTGTCAGTTCGTAAAATGGTCTATAAGTTTATTGAATCTAGAAACACCAGATTCTGCAGAAACTTAGTCGAAAGTCGATTAGGTACGCTTTTCTTTAATAATTGAACCTGTTTTCGAAAAAAGCCGCTTGCATGGCTCTGTAGATTTTACCTTCGGATCTGCATGACCGTTGAAACGGATCGTTCCCGTAGGTTAATCTACAGAAATTTCTGTTAAATTGGCATTGCCGATGAGATGGCATGCATGCATACGATGCATCAAAATGGCAGAGGAAACAGCAAGTTTTCTGCTTCGTTCGTTCTTCTTTACAGGGTTGTTTTGGGTCTTTTCGATACTGAGAGGTGTGTATCGATATTGATAAAGTATCGCTAGAAAAACATCGATACCAAATATCCGAGTATCGGAAGTAGAAGGATCGATTCTGTATTAGTCTCGGTGGTATCGCAACGTCCCTATAAGTAACCCAAGAAATATTTCAGATTCCAAAGCGTATTACAGTACAAAATAAGTTCTAAGAGATTTCTCAAGAGTATGATGACACATAAATTGTTACTTGGGAAGTTCGCATCACAAAAAAATGAAACACAAATAACGATAGAAAATTTATGCTTATTCTCATTGTTTCAAATCCATAAATCGAGGAAAATGAGTATCTACTAATTTTCATATATTTCCATTTTCGCCATAGATATTAACTTAATATAATTAGCTAATAATTTAAACAATAGTAAAAAAGCTCAAAAGTATAAAAGCAAAAACTTTAATGCTAAATTTCAAAAGAATAGCAAACAATTTTAATTTTAATGAGAGTTCTTGAGACATTTTAAGCATCTTCTTGAAAAAAGGAAAATAAAAAAAAGTAGAAGGTTATATCTGACACACAACCGCATTATTGACGTAGGACTACTCCGAGTAATCGTTCATTGACACACAACACAGTGAGCAAGAGGAAAGAAAACTAGAATTACCACATCTTTGATTTTTACATGCTCAAATCATTGATTTTAATTTCTTCACAGCTCTATTTTCATTAGGTTTCATTGCAACGACATATCCAGCACAAAGCTTCTCCCTACCCTCACCCTGCGAATGACAATACTGTCTCGTTCTTGTCTTGTTAAAAAATTTCGAGCCCAGTGAATGGACAGTGAATAATAACAGGTTCGTTTTGCTTCAGAAACGGTGCGCTAGCTTGTTTCAACCGGCAGCAATACTGTTGTAATGTAAGATCAAAATCGAATTTCATGGCTATTAGTGTTTTAAAATCGTTTCTGGGGGTTCTGACGAGCAGTGGCAAGCCGTCATAAATCAAAACTTAAATTGAATTCATTTGTCCCGCCGCAGATTGCTTGAGATAATTTCTCATTGCGTGTGATTGCGGGAACATATGCAGCTAAGGAAATGAAAGAAAAATTAAACCGGGCGGAGCTTATCAGTTGCCAGTGTGCGAGTATAAAAGGAAAAGAACCGTCCGCGCGTTCAGTCATTTCGCATTTTGAGCTAGACCTGTGCGCGTCACGGTCGCAGCATTTCTGTTTGGAGCTAGTGGAACGCTGGATGTTCCTGTTCGGATTAGACAACGAACTCTAATCATTTGACTGATTCTAGCGCTAACACTGGAGACGGAGAAAAATAGTTGTGATGAAAGTGATGGGCTGTCGAAAGGCTACTCTGCCGTTCCAATCATAGTAGTCCCATGTTCTACACAAAACTTATGCACGCTGGGACAACTATGCTTGGAAGGGCAGTACTTGTAGTAAACAAATTTGCTGCAGCGAAGGAATCTGCCGAAGCCCAGCACACAACTTTATCAAGCAGTTCAGAAACAGTCTTTTTCAAGACTTTTGAAAAATGTATAAGAATAGTTAATTCAATTTCATCCAACCAAGGATATTCATACTTTTTCGAAGCTGTATTTTAAATGGAATAGTTGTTTAAAATGTCCGAAAGCGTAACAAAAAATCAATCACGACGTGGCATTTCAAGAATCAATTTTACGTTTACATGCGCCATGGTTTGTGTCTACTCATGAAGTCTGTGCCAGGCATGCGCGCACGTGATTGGTTCATTGTAGGGGAAATTCGATCTTGAAAGTTTTCACTAATTTTCACTGTTGAACAATTAAGTAATAATGATCACTGAAGTATCACAAAAATGTCCATCATTTTATCAATCCAACGACATATTGATCATTGTAATCCATCATGTGGTTACACAAGTATTACCGTTTGAAATCTTTCATTCCGGCGTTACACCTTGGTTTTTAGTTTTCTCAGAATGTATCTCAATATAGTGCGGTTAGACGTAGTCCTACGTCAAAAAAAAATCATTGTTCTTCAAATTTTAACGATTTTATTGTACGATTACTACTTTCCAGTTCCGCTCGAGCTGCCCATCATCACCCGGGAGCACTTCAACCGCTGGTATTCGTTACGGGCTTACTACATAGCGATGACGGTTGCCGACATACCGATTCAGCTTCTGTGCACCGTGACCTACATCGTCATCACGTACTACATGACCGGCCAACCGCCGGAAGCCTTCCGGATGGGTCTGTTCACCGTCATCTGCTTGATGGTGGCTTGGGTTGCCCAAGGATTGGGCCTTTTAGTAGCGTCACTGTTTAACGTCAAGGTAATCACTTTGTCTTTTGTTTGCGTAGAAAATTCTAGTTCGAAACTCTTTACAGAACGGCGCCATCTTCGGACCCTTCTTCATCTGTCCGTTTTTGATTTTCTCCGGCTTCTTCATCCACCTGAACGACGCCCACCCGGTGATGCACTGGCTGTTCCATGTGTCCTTCCTGAAGTACGCCCTGCAGGGTGCCACCGTTGCCATCTTCGGCTACGACCGGGACCGGCTAGAGTGCGACGAAATCTACTGCCATTTCGTGCTGCCAAAGAAGTTTCTCAAGGAAATCGACATGCTGAGTGCGGACTTCGTCGAGGCTGTGATTGCGCTGGTTGTGATATTTTTGGTGCTCCGCATCAGTGCGTTCTACGTGATGCGTTATCGGCTGAAGAACAAAGTGCGATGAGATGTGGTTTTTTTAAAGTATTTGTTTAGTAAGAATTTATTTCCCCACGTGACGTTCGATCAAATGTAAAGCATACATTCCTTTCCCATAATACCCAGCGTTTTGTGGCGGACGATATTAGCTAGGATGAAAACAAATTAAAATCAACGTGATTTAAGTGGTGTATCAATATGGAATCCGAATAAAAGTATATGTCGAAATAAAGCAATTGTTTAAATAAATTAGCTAAGCGTAAATTTTTTATTGTTACAAATAAGCACCAGTATTTTTATCAGTGAAAAATCTTCAACCTGCGGCGAAGAGAAATGTAAAGCAGCACCTGGAAAAGCACGATGAAACCCAACATGGCAACAATGTTCCTCTCTATGCCTTCCTCCGGAGTGTCCATAAATTTGAGAAACTTCGCTGGCCGATTGTAGTAGCACATAATTTGCGAGCAGGGGAAATCCGTCCTGTTGTAGCCGTAGATTCCCTGTAGCGACCCTTGCATACTGTAGCGAAAGTACGAAGTGTACGCCAGCGGCTGTAGAAACTCGGGCATTTCGTAGGACTTCACAAAGAAGCCGGAAAACAGCATGGCGGGAATGCTGAGGCATGGCACAAAAAACGTTGCCATCTGAACGTCGAACGCGGCTCCCGAGAGAAGGCCGACGGTTTGGGCGAAAATGCCCAACAGCAGGCACATGGTCCAAAACATGCCAAACCGGAGCGGTTCCATTGGTTGACCCGTTAGGAAGAAGGAAATTAGCACAAACAGTGTTGGGCAGATGAACTGCAGAGGCAGATCGGCGAAGATTTTAGCCAGGTAGTAAGCTTCCAGGGAGTACCAATTGTTGAGATGCTCTCGAACGAACGCTTTGGCTTCTAGGGGAACTGTGAAAAAAGAGATGGTTCATGCTTCAATAAATGATTTAAAAACTTGGTCGTACTCTACTTACATGTGATTGTACATGGCATTGAGTTGCCGTAGAAGATGAAAATGTTGAAGAAAAAGATACCAGCAGTGTTGGTCATCACAGAGGAAGCATCCTTACCGGAATCGTAGAAGACGACCCCCAACAAAATGCCAACGACGATGTGAGCGATGACCCGCAATTGGGCGAAAAACTGGAGTAATTGAAAAACCATTAGTTAAGTTTTAGTTTCGTCATGGATATCTAAATAAACTTACAAAATCTCGCGACGTCGATCGTAGCGATCTACGCAGTAGAACGGAGAATTGTTTCCACTGAGAAATAGGATATTTCTGGCGGGACCTGACAGTTAGGCAAGTATTTCGGTACGGAGCACCACCGGTGCCGGTAAATTCCTCACCAATGGATCTTCGGGCAGTTACGTCTGAATTGTTGAATTTCGTTACTAGCTGATCGATTCCGGCCGAGTTTGTCACAGATGCCACCTCTAAAGCTGTAATTAATTTCAGAATTAATCATTTTCACACGTCAATTTTCAATCGCTTACTCACCGAAATCCGCTCGATTGTAGTACCTCGGACAATCGAAGCCAGCTTCTGCGAAGCTGGCTACCATTGCGCTGATCGGTCCGCTGTAGATGCACTTACCAGCAGACAGCAGAAACAAATCATCGAACAGTTGAAACAAGTTAGACGCCGGCTGATGAATCACGCAGACGATCGTGCGTCCCTCGGCGGCTAGCGATTTAATGTAGCTCACGAGTTGCAACGCAGAAACACTATCCAAACCGCTGGTCGGTTCATCCAGCAGGATGATGGGAGGATTCGTGATCAGCTCCATACCGATCGAAAGCCGTTTCCGTTCGCCACCGGATAAACGTTTCACCAGAGTCACCATGCTACGGCGCAGTCCAAGCACTTCGATAATGTCGTTTACTTTTTTCTTGCGAACCATTTCCGAACTCGAACTGCTCATCTTCAGCTCGGCAGCGAAGTTCAAAATCTCCACCACCGTCAAGTGCTCGAGCAAATCGAAGTCCTGCGGGATATAAACGCACTTGTTGTGGAATGCTTCGTCACTCAACGATTCGCCATTCACCATGACGGAGCCGATTACGCCATGTTTTCTGTGGGAAAGTTCATCGAACGCGTTAATTTTTTTTCTCATTTTTTTTCATGATTTAAGTTATGATACTAACTTGAAACCTGACAGAATGTTCAGTAGTGATGACTTTCCAGCTCCGGAGGGTCCAAGAATCGCCGTCAGTCGTCCGGGTGAGAAGCGTCCGGAAACATTATCCAGAATCGTTTTACGCTTGTCACCTTTCAGCTCGCCCCGAAAGCTAATGTTGGTAAATTCCAGAGCCATTCGGGAAAGCAGCTTCTGCTGCGCAGAGCCCTGCTCCATTTCATCCACATCGACCGCAGCCATGACGGGGTAAATTTTCCAGCTGAAACTATTTTCTCGCCCTCCACGCACGCTCGTCACCTACACACACGTTGAAGTCATTTATGCAACTGAAGAAAAGCTGTGCACTTGTCGGGCGCCTTTCGTGCGAGTGTTTGCACGCGGGAGCGGCCTTCAAATGGGGGTTGCTTTTATCGCAGCGTTCACTGGCGGTGTTCGAGTTAGCAGGTTTTCCGAATAACTAGACTGGACTGAGTAATCCAATTTTCAACTGAGATGTTCCTTTCAGCTCGCCGTTTGTAGAAAATCTACCACCCCAGTTTGGTGTTAGCGTTGAGCCGACAGGCTGCGAGTGATCGAAGCGATCGTGCGATCTGTGACTGGTTTGTACTATTGATGCAGAGTTTGCTTGCAGCTAGCTTCAGGTTTCGTTTTAGAGGGAAGGGAGTGAGCTAATCTAATGCCAATCTATCTTTCTAGCTAATTTTCCACCGAGAACGTCGCTCGGTTTTAAACGTCGTGCTTGCTATTGAGTTTTGCTCTCTGGAACGCTGAGAGATGATCTACTGAATATGATGGAATGCAATATATGCAGTCGCAAGTCATGAAATGATGAATATGGCTGTTTAATTTTCGTATAACAAGTTGTAAAATAATCAGCTATTGATCTCTTTATTTTTAACATTTTTTGTTACATTTTAAGTTACCGTAACTGAGATTAGTACATTTGTTCGCTTTCTGATTTGCCGGAAGCAAAATCACGTGTCTCATGCAAAGCAGAACTATAAATAAATTTGCGTGGGAATCATTTTGAATGGAGATTTGAGTTTATCCAGACTCAAAATCACATTCACTTGAAGAAAATTAAAACTAAAATCATTCTAAATTATCATTCTCCTAATGAATTCACCAACGGATAATCAAGCCAACAGTTTCTTCAAGTACACTGTCGAGCATGTTTGGAACTTAACCATCTCAAGATTTATCGAGAATCCACTCTTACTGTAAACACTCCTTCAAAAATATCATCTCTTGGCATAACAAAATCTTTAATCATACCTTTCCACGTCCACCGATACCTGCAGGAGAAAGTTTTTTATTATTTTTTTAAAATCAGAGGTTGTGACTCAAGCCGAATTTCCGTAAAAAAATTCATACATTATCTTTAAGTACAACTTTCTGAGAACATTTTTACAGACTCTCATAGAGATCTGAGCAATAGGAAAAAAAACTAGAGCAATTCAAAGCACGCCTCGTCACGACTGCATAAGCTAAACTTCATAGTTTATACGCGTTTATGATTTTTCCGTGTTAACGTTGGTGGAAAAACTACTCAACCGATTTTCTAATCTTTTTAGAAATGTTTTGTGCTATGAGTTTAACCGTTATGTACTGGGTAGGGTACCCGGGAACCTTTTCAACCGTTATTGCTTTAAAATACTAGGATAACCTCAACTCAGCCAGCTGAAACTTATGGAGTGCTCCTAACTAGTAGAAATAAACCATTTTCTATCATCAGACTGTTTATAGCAGCAGGTGAGGTCAAATTTCTGTACATCATAAGTACTCGGTAGGGTACCCGGGTACCCACAAAATGAAATGCTTCTTGCTTTTTTATTTCTTGACCGATTTTCGATCTTGACCTATGAAAATATTGAAAATCTGTCTACTTTTAAAATGTGGAACCGAAACGAACCTGTGACCACACCTGGTTCCTGTAAAACCGGATCTTCGGGAGCATGTTCCGATGGGACTTCATGAAACCACACCAGGAGTTGATTTTCATTCATTTTGAGTCCATCTGATGAGTTGGATGAAATGACCATTTCAGAGCAGCTTCCCGATTAACGTGGTCCCGAAGATACGGATTTATGGGAACCAGGTGTAGTTCCCATAAATCCGTATCCGGATGAACGGTCGTCGGTACTAGTAGGGTTCACGCAATCCAAATGGTTTTGTCGATCGATTTATGGACATCTTGGTCGTTCAGAAAATAGTCGAGCCATTCTCCCAAGGGCTTCTTCGTTTCCCTTTATGCCATTGTGAGTCGTTATCCACATGAAGGTTAGTGTGTTTCAGCGTTTGGTTCAAGAATTACAGATAAGAACATAAGAACATGAACATGACTATGATATATTTTTCTGTTTTCCATAGCATTTGTCACACATATTATTTGTAGTGCAATAATAATTGTTTCAGACAGTGAGCATGTATCAAAATTTTACTGACAACTTACCTAACATCGAACAGATTCCGCATATTCTTCATCTACCACTGAATAACTTGTGACTAATATTCTGTGATGAAATGGCATGATCACAAACGATAAATATGCCTTTTGTGGCGTAAACTGTGTGATTTTTGACTATTATTCATTAGTCGAAGAAGTGATACTTTGACCGCTTTATGCAAACAAAACCAATCCATTAAACCATAAAACACTATTGTAGTTTCTCCTTCTGGCATACCAGAGCTTCTGGGCCAGGTCGAGAATTCCACACCACACTGTATGTATATACGGTAAGGGGCCATCCACATACCACGCGGACAGATTTTTAACGATTTTGACCCCTCCCTTTTCCTCCATGGACAACTGCCCCCCCCCCCCCCCCACCAAAGCTGTCCACGTGGTATGTGGATGGCCTCTAAGTAGTTACCGTGTTAGGACGAGAATTCAGTAGTTCAGTTAGTATTATTGTGTGCTATCTTCACCCGCTCTAGCGTTTTATCAATTCTTATCAGATCGGCACGATGAACTGGGTAGGTTCTGCTGTTATTATAACAACAGCTCCAAGTCAGCGAGTTTATGGCAGAGAAAAACCAGGTTGTTACACTGGATGGCGAAGGACGACGATGACAACATTGGGCGGAATGATTTTTATAAACTGATATTCTTGAAAATAACTCAAAATAATGCACTCTGACAACACGCACTCTAAAAGTTGTTTTCACATTTAGCGAATTAGACGACCGTAACAAAATTTAATTGCTAGGATCCAACACGGAATTCTAACTTTTGTTGTTGCCAAAAAATGATAACCTTCGATTAAGTGTTTATTTGCCTTGAAAAGGGCGTTTCACTGTTCAAAATCGCATATGTCGATTGCAACTTTTGTGCTGCCCCAACAGTGGGGGCTGTCACAACACACTCTAACAACACACACTGAGAAACTGTTTTCGCACTTAGTAAACAGGGAGGAAAGCTGAAGCCCTTAACGTTTACAGCTACCACGCTGCTGCTGAGATATACGACCAAGTGGCATGTTATTTGTTTAAGCCGAAAGCAAATTCGGAAAGCCAGCTGATACTGCCGCAATCCGCTACGCTACGGCTATCTATCAGAGGACATAATTTTTGTTTTAAGGCTTGGAAATTTTCAATAGTATAATAGATCACATAATCATCGATTGCAATTCGATTGTTTCAAGTTATTGATTGTGATTTCAAGATGAGTTGAAAGATTGCGTGAAAAAGTCTAAAAATTTAGATTGAAACTCAAATAACTCAACATGTTTTGGTAACTTCAAATTTTAGAGGTATTTGGAAAATTTCTAGTATGGGCGAATGTTACATTCAACAAGACCTGCAACCTACCCAAGGTCACTTAAGAAGTGCTTGCATTTTTTCTCGATTTGGAAAACCGACGGTTGCAGCCAGGTGGAAGGGCATTTTCAGGCGCTATTGAACGGTGAGGAGCCGGATGAGCAGAGCAGGAACAGGATGACGATTATGAGTGACGAACAAGCTGTGGAGCCACCAACACAGGAGGAGGTAAAAAAGTAGGAGGGTGGTATTCAAGACACGACCGCATGACGTTGACTACCGTATTCTTAAAAAAATAAAATATATTCCATTGAAGCAAATAGTAGAGGGAATTGCAACGCTTCTTTTACAAAACTTCTGTAACAAAATTTCGAGGCTCCAAAAGGAACCAGTTTCCGATTATTCTCGTCCAGAACTCCAGCCATTTTAGTATTTTGCAGTAGCCATTTATTACTAACAGCCACCAGCATAACGGGTGAAACCGGCACGAGATAACCGGTACTATTTTGTCTTTCCTCCTTTCAGCTGCTAACACCTAGCGCTGTCGTGAAATTAACATCAACACAAACATGCATTTTTGCAAGGTTTTTTTCCGCTAGCAGCAGCATTTTATAAAACAGAAAATTCAACTAACCGCTTCTATTATGAAACTGCGAGGCACCAAAAGGTACCAGTTGCCGATTATTCTCTTTTACTGGTAGTCCGTTCAGAATTCCAGTCATTTTAGTATTTTGCAGTAGCTATTTATTACTAACAGCCACCAGCATAACAGGTGAAACCGGCACGAGATGACCGGTACTATTTTGTTTTTCCTCCTTTTAGCTGCTAACCCCGAGCGTCCGTATGTATCCGGTACGGTTTAATAATGAAACTGATGGGGTGAAATGTTCGAACGATTTATACCAAGGCTTCGTCAGATAATTAGAAAGAGGGAGGGGCTACATAGATGATGGAATGGTAGAGACAAATGTTTCTTGAAGCTGCGCCGGCCGCTGTCGTAATATTAACACCAACACAAACATGCATTTTTGCAAGGTTTTTTCCGCTAGCAGCAGCATTTGGTAAAACAGAAAATACAATTAGCCGCTTCTGTACCAAAATTTCGAGGCACCAAAAGGTGCCAGTTGCCGATTATAGTTTTCTGGTTAGTCCGTCCAGAATTCCAGCCATTTAAGTGTTTTGCAGTAGCCATTTACTACTAAAGCCACCAGCATTACGGGTGAAACCGGCACGAGATGACCGGTACTATTTTGTCTTTCCTCCTTTCAGCTGCTATCGTCCTAGCGTCCGCATGTCACTGGTGCGGTTTTGGAATCAGAATGATGGGGCGCCGGCCGCTGTCGTAAAATTAACACCAACAAAAAGATGCATATTTGCAAGGTTTTTTCCGCTAGCAGCAGCATAAACATCGGAAACAGAAAGTGACAACAACGATAACAACAAAGTCAGATCGATTGTATCCGTTAGTGTCGACTGTCCTTGGGAAGAGAGGTAGTGATTGGCTGCGCGGTATGATTTAGACAATCGATATTAATTACCAATTTTTCAATAGTGTATCTCAAACAATAGTTTGTTTTTGTTACATAAATTTAACACAGTTAAAATAAATTTAACCGTAAAAGAATTTCTGATCGATTGATGCCAAAACCTCGAAAACCTGATTATAGATGACTGCAAAATAAGCGCTCAAAACCTGACCACTTTTCTCTGGTTTTCCCTGGTTGAATTACTAGATTTTCAAATTCAGGGGCCTAACTTCGATATAGACGTTAGTCAACGTCAAAAGGCGATTAGTGAGCTGAAAAATGGCAAGGCCGCTGAGAAGGACGGTATTCCGGCCGAACTTCTAAAAGCGGGAAGCGAGCGGTTGTACTATGCGATCCACCAGAAAATACTAAGGATCTGGGTGGATGAACAAATGCCGAACGACGGTTGGAAGGCCTCATATGCCCTATCTATGAGAAGGGCCATCGATTGGATTGTGGCAACTATCGAGGCATAACGTTACTCAACTCCGCATATAAAGTGCTCTCCCGTATCCTGTTCTTCAGATTGAGACCGTTAACGGAATCCTTTGTTGGCGAATACCAGGCTGGTTTTCGACAGGGGCGTTCCACGACGGATCAAATTATCACCCTGCGACAGATCCTCGATAAGTTCCGGGAGTACAACTTACCGACACTCCATCTGTTTGTGACCTTCAGGGCGGCATACGACTCAGTGAGAAGAAACGAGCTGTGGCAGATCATGCTGGAACACGGTTTCCCTACGAAACTAATTAAGCTGAGTCGTATGACACAGTGGGGCAAATTGGTCCGTTGGCGCGACAAAACCTCATAACTCCTTAACAGTTGTTTCCACAGTGTTTATGTCTTCGGCAATGTTGTTCACCATAAAAACATCTTTGTGAAAAATGTATTCGGGAAAATTTCATTTTTTTGAAGTAGAATACTTCTCTCAGGAAGTTCGGCTACATAGGGGTGTGAAATGAAAATCTAAAACCGAAAAAAGTGAAAAATATGTCCAATTTCAAATGCTAATAAATCGGTTAGTATTCGATGGATTTCCTTCGTTCTTGCAGCAATAGATTGGAAAAGATTCTTCCCAAATGCAGATAATTGTAATTTTATTTTTCAAACTATTGTACTATTGAAAATAGTCAAGCCTTGTCAAAACGAAAACTTTGGCCTCTGATTGGTTGTTATATGATTGCTTCCCAAGCACGGTCGACAGAATCATAGACCTTGCCATTTGAAATGTGCTATTAGGCCTATATAAGAGCCTGTTTCACCCGAAGCTGCTCATTATAATTCTAGACTGCAACAACAGCAGTCCTCCCTTAGCAGCAACAGTGGATACAGCAGCAGTAGCAGTGCAGCGGACAACGGCCACAGCTGTGGTATGGCAACGGATAGCGGAGCGCGTCTCAGCATCGATAGCAGGACCAGATGGTGCAGGGCAGCGGATACCAATGGCAACGGAAGCGTCCACTACTGTGGCAACGGGGATAGCGCAGCGGTTGACGTTGGTCTCAGCATCAATATAAGCAGGGCCAACTGATGCAGAATGACATTTTAGTGAAATGCTGTCTCTGAGCGATAGCAGGCACACTAGCAAATGCATCCAATGAACAGAACGTTCTGGAAAGCTTTCCAGTGTTTATTTTCCCCCAAGGAATACTTTATTCCACTGCCAGTGATAACGCAAAGATGTGATCGACATCTTATCAAACATTGAATTAAACAACAAATTGTCCTTTTCAGGATGATATAAAAACCTAATTGAAGAGTTAATATTTTCTCTTAAATCAATTTACACTTTCAAGAAATTTGGAACAGATATATATATATATATATATATATATATATATATATATATATATATATATATATATATATATATATATATATATATATATATATATATATATATATATATATATATATATATATATATATATATATATATATATATATATATATATATATATTTGGTTTCATCTCCGTATCTCAGAACGTACTGAATTATCTTTTCCTTCAGTCATGAGCACAACATCCGAAAAGTTTTCATTATCAGCATAAAAATTAATTTTTCGCATAATCAAAATTCAAAAATTATCAAGTTTAAATCATGACAAGCAACTATATTATTAAGATTGGTCAATTCTTGTTGAAGCAGTCGACAGAATCATAAACCTTGCCATTTCAAATTTGCTATTTGGCTGTATAAGAGTAAGGCCTCTGTTATAGTGAACGCGAACGCGAGCGATGGAGCGAGAAACTTGCCGTAGGTAAATGAACAGCCGTAAAGAGAGCTGTTCATTTACCTACGGCAAGTTTCTCGCCCCATCGCTCGCGTTTGCGTTTACTATAACAGAGGCCTGAGGATGGGAATTATCGACTGAAATGGCTATCGATAGTTAGCGATGATTTCCAACTACTATCGATAGGTTTTTCAACCCTATATAAGAGCCTGTTCAGTCGAAGCCTCTCATAATATTTCTAGACAGCGACAAGTGGATACCAGGCGGATAGCGGCCACAGCTGTGGCATGGCAATGGATAGTGCACAAGTTGCAGCGGATCTCAGCATAAATGGAACAAAACATTAGCATGGCCCTGGATAGCGTAGCAGTTGCAGCGGGTTTAGCATCGATAGCAGCTGATGCAGTGAAATGCAGTCTCTGTGCGATAGCGGGCACTATAAATGCATTCAATGAAAAGTTGACTCATTTTGACAACACATGAGCCGTCTAGTTTTGAGTGTTGAATCAGCTTTTCACTGTTTATTTTATCACAAGGAATACTTTATTCGCACTGTCAGTGATAACGCCAAGATGTGATCGGTATCTTATCTGATATTGAATTGAACAACAAATTAGAAAATGACTGACACGCAAGCAGCCGGGTTTTCTTGTAAAAGTATTCTACTTCATGCTTGCGATCGTGGCTTTGCACACAACTCTCCTGTGATTTTTTTCTACAGATGGCGCTGACATCTATCTTCTGAATGAATGGTGCTAGACATTTTATTTCTTCGGGAAAGTTGTTTATATCATCAATTAACATAAAGTTGTCGAACATATTACAACTGTAGGACTGACCGTTAACGAGATAAATTTATTTTCATTATTCGTAAACACGAAATTTCAGTAATGAATTATAGCTGGGACTTTTTTTTTCTCTGTGTGGGCTCACTGCGACCAGAGACATATTGATCTATTGTGATATTGCCCAGGTGTTTTCTGTATTCCGCACTTCATATTATTGGCAGTATTGAAGTGAATGATACGCTTTTTTTTTATTTATATCCGTGCTTGTGTGTGAGAGTTTACCCTTACATTTCAAGCTTAATGCTCTACTATACCGAGCCACTTTTCTATCCTACCAATATTGCCAAATTACAATTGCCTGAACTGAGGCTACACCTAACGTTCCTCTCTGGCCAGGTTTATTCTAAGAGGGACTTATTATGTCAAGGGGAAGAAGTCTTATCGAAACCTCGTTCCTTGTGCCAATATCGCCAATTACAATTCCCTGTAGAGGGTAAATATTCTGAAATCAGTTTTATTATAAGAAGGACTTATTTTGTCAAGAGGAAGGAGTCGTATCGAAACCTCGTTCCTCCAGCCAAGACCGCGTCATAATTACAATTCCTTGAAGAGAACTATTATACGTTACTCAGAACAGTTTTATTATAAGAGGGACTTTTTTGTTAGGATGAAAGTCAGCAAGGGTACTATAGAATTCAGCTTGAAGGAAGGGTATGTAGTAGAGAGCCTGAGAATGAACCCATGTTAAAGTCCTTTGACAACCAAATGGCCTGATTCTACTAAGATTCGAACCCACGACCACTAGCTTATCAAAGCGGACTCTGTAATCTTGCGGCTACGAAGCTCTCTTAGCTGGGACTTAAGTACATATGTTTCTATTTCAGATATATTCGAACTTCACAGTCATCATGAAATGAATTAATAGAAGTTTGTAGTTGCTTTTGTATAGTTTTTTGCCAACCTATGACGTGTCAACTTTTTTGAGAAAAAATATAAAATATAATTTTAATGTTATTATTTGTGACAAAATATTTCAAATAGGAACATTGTTCAATTAAAGATTAGTTGGTCATGTTTCCTTTCTAAGAGCTTCTCTTGTTATATTTTATTCCATTTGGCACCCAATAACAAACTGTTTCCTAGTACTAATTATCTTCATACTAGTGGACGTCAGTTTTGTAAGACCCCCGAACACAATTATTATATGAATTGACATGAAAACAATCGTTGCGAAAACTCGAATTACTCGGTAAGTCGCAACTAGTAGCAGCTGGATTTTTAGCTAGTCAATACCTTGTATTTTAGCATAATAATAGTGTCATAGCAGAACAACGTGGAACTTTATGTTTTCCATGTTGCCGAAAATAAGAAAAAATTACAAAAAAACTTGTATTACATACTATGCCCCCTACCAACCTATTTTCAACAAAACTGTCTTAATATCACATTTCTTATTAGTTTTTACACGATTTTTTCAGGATCATATGAGTTAGATAATTAATTACTAAGTATTTGCATGCCCTATTGGAAAATATCTGTGATAATTTTTTCTTCCATTTTTCAAGCCTTGTAAATCCTCACTTTCACAATATTATAGCACATTTTCTAAACTATTTTACAACGTAAATTATCATGATTTCCAGTCGATAACATGTCTACTGCAAGTAGAAAATAAAATAAGGCATGAAAACTGAATTTCGTTTTTTTAGTTTTGTCGCGACTTTTCTGAGTTCTGCCCCACAGTGTCACAGGATCAAAATCGTGCGTGCGGATAGCTGGCGAAACATCAGCCGCATTCGAAACGTTGGATGGACTGAAGCAGGAGGATGCGCTCTCTAACCTACTGTTTAACATCACTCTTGAGGGTGCAGTACGAAGAGCAAATGTGGAAAGAAACGGTACGATCATCACGAAATCTCACATGCTTTTTGGCTTTGCGGACGACATCGATATCATCGGTATCAATCGTAAGGCCGTGGAGGAGGCCTTCGAACCTTTTAAGAGAGAAGCAGCGAGATTGGGACTAGTCATTAACTCTGCCAAAACGAAGTACATGGTAGCTGGCAGAGAGCGTGGGAGTCTCCGTGGTGTTGGTGCTGAGCTGGAGATAGATGGGGAACGATTTGAAGTGGTTGACGAATTCGTTTATCTTGATACACTTGTGACATGTGACAACGATATGAGCCGTGAAGTGAAACGACGAGTTGCAGCTGCGAACAGGGCTTTCTACGGAATGCGTAACCAGCTAAGGTCCCGTAGTTTGCAAACTCGCACAAAACTAGCGCTGTATAGGACGCTGATGCTCCCGGTGGCCCTTTACGGACATGAAGCATGGACGCTGAAGGGAGCTGATCGACGAGTGCTCGGAGTTTTTGAGCGTTCTGCGATCGATACTTGGCGGTAAATAGAAGATAGAGTTTGGCGCAGACGCAGGAACCACGAGTTGTACCAGGTATACAAACATGCTGATATAGCGAAGGTAATACAGCGGTGCAGGCTTCAGTGGGCTGGCCATGTAGCCAGAATGCCTGACGAGAGAGCCGCTAAAACTATCTTCAGTAGAGAACCAGGAAGAGGCCGTCGACTCCGTTGTAGGTCTCGCACGCGGTGGATGTGCGCAGTGGAAGAAGATGCACGATCTGCTGGTGTACGAGGAGACTGGAGAGCTGCTGCCCAAGACAGAAGAAGCTGGACATCTCTAATCCGTTCGGCCCTAGACCGGTTAACGGTCCGTTAGCCAGCAAAGTAAAGTAAAGTAAGTACAATGAAATTATCAAATTTATAATAGAAGTGGTCGCGTTTGCCGAAAAATTTAAATTTATTTTTCGAATACAATCTGGATTCCTTGGTTTATTTTCTTTAAAAATCATCTATCAGTATTTTGCGGACGTCTAACATCTATGAATTGTAAGAAAAAGGAAAAAGAGATTTAAAACAAAAAATGCCTGACTTTGCAACAAAGAGGGGGTCCCGCAAAGACCCCAAAATTGGGATTTTTTACCTTGGATTTGGATACCCGCTTGATCAAATTGATAACTTTTTGCAGCTTGTGATCATGGAATGTCTAAAGCGAAATCCAAATTGTTCTCTTAGTAAGATATGGTTGCCATCTGTAGGCTTGAGTAGCCTAGTCCAAGTGATTTTCTTGACTTACTTGCCGAAGAGAGTGAACTAATTGGTTCATATAAGCAGGGAGTGGTCGGATTCTTCCCCGGCTTCAGGATTTTGAACGAACTGCAGGGAAATTACAGAGTTACAGATAGCGGTTAGTCACATTTCCCAGGCACTTACGTGTTTCCGGTCCAATGTACTTCATATATTGGAGCGGCAATCAGAACCGATGACTTGGCCCATTTCATGCTGTGTAACTTCTGCCCTCCGGGAAGCTCGAATAAAGCTGGGACTATTTCAGCAATATTTTTTTTATTTATTTTCGTCAAGCAAATGTAGACTACAGTTATGATAACACAATGTTTTCTTATATTCTGTAAATTATTTCCAGTAGTTAGTCGTTTTTTGATTAGATTTCTGCTCATAGTGGTGTCGATATTTTCGCAGTGATGATTATAATGACGCATCATGCGATTTATTGGGCCATTTTTTGACGTAGGACTACGTCTAACCGCACTATATCGAGATACATTCCGCGAAAACTAAAACCAAGATGTAACGCCGGAATGAAAGATTTCAAACGGTAATACTGATGTAACCACATGATGGATCACAATAATCAATATGTCGTTGGATTGATAAAATGATGGACAATTTTGTAATTCTTCAATTTTCATTATCACTTCATTGTTAAACAGTGAAAATTGAATAAAAGTTTCAAGGTCAAATTTTCACCAACAATGTACCAATCATATGCGAGCACGCCTAGCACAGACTTCATGAATAGACACCAACTGCATGCTGTGATATCCTGTATAGCAGTGGCAAAAAAAAAATTGACAGAATCTCCCCGTCCCAATAGGTCAACTAATGTTAGTTTCCATGAGCCTAGACTATTTTGATGTCTTGAAGGTGAAGCTTTCTCGGAAAGTTCGTAACCACCTCCACCATTAGACAGTATGACGTTCTGCTGTTAATAAATATGTTAATGTTAATAAAACTGATGTCTTGAAGGAAAACATGCTGGCACAGGCAACAGTAATGCACTGAGCATTGTATGAATAGAGCGCTGGTCATTCGTCGTCTATCAGTGCAGAAAAACTCGATATTCATTTTTGTGCAGTCAAGCCAAGTGAAAACTACATTACGGCTGTTGACGCACGGTGGGGCTTGGAACACAATCGAATTGCCGTTTGAATTATCTTCTTCTTCTTCTTGTTTCGTATAGCAGCAAATATCAGAATTCAATTTGATTTTTCGGGTACCGCAGAATACGCTGCGCCGCCGGGGACAACAAAATGCGTTGTTTATTTTTGAACTCTACATTCTGTTTTTTTTCAGATTTTTTTAAATAACTGAATATGGTATTTGAAAGACAATAGAAAACAAAAATGCTCCGAACATATCTTTGAATAGTTAGTTAAACGAGCTGTACTGATGATTATATTTTACTAGCTAAATGAATTTAGTCCAATATGACAATATTAGTTGCATCCTGCGGTGGCGGTATAGAGGAAAACCAAATTCATTTCATCTTGATATTAGAGTTCCGACATCAGTATTTGTGTTTTTCAATTAAATTTTTTTTTGAATTTGCATTTACAAGAAAATATTACTTTCCATAACCTTACATGTAATTGAACAACGCTATGCAAACATTAATTGCCGTGGCTAATGTTGTGCATCACTCTTGCCCAGTTTATTTTCGAAAATAACAGACATATAACCTTCAAATATGATATCTTCGTTGTTCTTTGGTATCTTGAAACTAATCAAATTTTTTTCTGATTGATTCTGTATACTGATAAAATGTTTAAATTGACCTGAATTGAATGTTAACATGTTCATAAAATTCTATGTCAATTTCAAATTTTCTGTGAATATACATTTTCTACTAAAACTGTCATTCATTATTTTTATTTTTTCCACGAGCTTGTAACTGCAGGAAAAAAATTGATGTGACATCTTTGCCGCTTTGTGATCGGTGAGTGAGCCAACTTTAACAAGACAAATAGATATAGAAGGAAGAAGTTTAATTTCTACTAAATCGTACTCAATTAAATATTTTATAGAAGGTTGCCTTTTCGCGTATTAAAGAAAATTCGCTGTATTAGAATGAAAGGTATTCATCAATAGTCTGGAAACCAAATTTAGGGGGAAATTTGGGTCTAGAGCTCTATAGCAATATTTTAGAGAAAAACTTTCTTCAACAAAGTTGCTACATATGATAAAGCGCTTATTGAAAAAGTATCAAAAATTGGGGTGACCAAAATTTTCAATGCTATCAACTTTTTTATTTTTGTAGATAGAAAACCTTGTTCTACAATTTTATAGCTCCAATAATTTTAAGTAACTTTGTAAAAAAAAGATTTTGTCTAAAACATTGTTATATAGCTCTAGACCCAAATTTTCCCCTAAATTTGGTTCCTGGACCATTGTGAATGTTGAAGAGAATATTTTTTCTTCTAAGGTAGAGTGGTACAAAGAAATAATCAAAATACAGCCCCGTTCGATTTTGGCAACACGCCAGAATATTTTCTGTTGCCAAAATCGAACCATGCCAAAAATGAACGGTTCTTTTTTCATGACTTTTTTGACTTTTTAAGTGGTCAAAGACGACCTTAACAGTATAAATAGCCACCAATGAACTAGTTTTAGTTCCAAGTCGTTTAAGGTGTCGCTTGATGAATTCGGGCTGACGTCCTCGATACTTGATATTACCACCCGAACCAAAATACCTCCCTTTTGGAAGATGTTGAGTTTAAATTGGTTAAAATAAATAAAGCAAACTACAAGAGTAAAACGAGCTCAAATCAAACATAGCTCCAAAAAGAAAATATAAAATTATTGTAGTCCTACGTCAACTATGCGGTCGTGTCTTGGATACCAGCCTCCTACTATTTAGTAGTTAGTTCTGTGAGAATTTCCCGGAAAAATTTTACGAGTTCTTAATTGACGACTGGGTGCATAAAAATTTAGTTTTGATAAAAATTTACTAGATTTCACGCGTTGAGAAACAATGTCATTGTTAAAACAAAGCCTTGAAAGTTCGCGGCGTTCTATGAGTGCATGTTATGTGCTTCATATGATCATTCGTTGCGAAAGTAACAATTTTTCCTGGTTTCAAAGAATAGAAATTAAGAACCATTTCGAAGGTTTTAAGACCTTTTTAGCACAATTCACTTCACAAATATTATGTCACATTTACATCTTATACTTCAAAAGTCACTCCAAATACAATATTAGTAGCGAAAATATAATATGATTATTATTTGGTTTGCTGGCCGTTTTCCAGAAACTGGAGGTCACCATCTTGGATTTCAAAATAACTGTTCTTCTGTTCACTTAAGCAATAGGATACCTGAAAACATGTCCAATGGCAAGAGATGGCGCTTTTTCAGTGTATCGAAGTAAAATCGAAATTTCTCCGAGTATTTTGCTCATCGACCGAGAATACAGCTATCAAATGTCTTCTATACATTTTATTCTATCTTTCTGGTACTTACTTTCACTAAACGCAATCTATTTTCATCAAAACACATGTTTTTCCTATATAACTCCATTGAGTCTTACTACCATTCGTCCATGAGCTGACAACAGATCAAAATTAGGGCGAGAACCGTGTGGTTGAAACCGGATGCGCACAATACTCATTAAGGTGGTTCAAGGTTTCAAAAAGCAAGTTATCTCTTATAAATCTTCATGCATATTTAAAATGCAATACGATAAGCGGAGTCACCAGTAATTGATTTCCGATAAGTTTAGGATTTTTGAGGGCTCGAATGAAAGCAATAAAATTTTGTTCTGGCTCTTTGCTATCAAGTTTTGACATTTCCATCAGACGATGAACCGCTTTAATACTCTTAGCCAAGCATCGACATCTAGTTCTGATGTGTATGAAAAAATCGATAGTTTCAGTAATTTTTTAATTGATGGCAATACACAAACAGTTGCGCTCACTGGTGTGATTTATTTGCAAAAATTAGTGGCGGTGTCCTATTCGTTTACACGCCCTAAAACGGAATTTACCAGACGATTACGGCTTTGGGCTTGCCACAAATTTATTCGTCTAAGTATATGACATAGGAAATTTATTAGAAATTTCATAACTGTCGAAATTGGCAATCAGATTTGGCGGAATCTTGAGCGAAGTTTAGCGAAATTCATCGAAATTTTACTCGAATTCCGCGAAATGTCTTGTTTTCTGATTTTCAAATCAATAGTTGTAAGTGTTATGATTTGCTCTGGTATAGTGCGAGGGCCATTACAGACTTTGTTTTTGTTCATCAAACGGAGGATTTAACTAGAGTTACTTGGAAATATCCTGAATCAGATAACCTGGAAAAGGAGGTCACTCGGTTTTTCATTTGATTAGACTCTCTATATTTTATTTCTGTTACTATATTATTTGTCTTTCACTTTGTGTGTAGCACCGTAAAATTTTTCCTTCCTTCTTTCTTTCTTGTTAATGCAGCGATGTAAATAAAGCATCCAATAAAAAAGTTGAAGCGGCTACATTTTATTATCAATTTTACAACCTCAGTTTAACGTTCTGTTTCTCTGCTTAATTATATTAATGAGATTAAAAGTGGAAAAACTCAATAGAAACTGATTCAACCAATTTCGATTTTTAACTAAATTTGCCAAAATAAGATAAAACACCCAGGATTTTTTGGTATTTACATTGAGTCTTGTTGGATTTACCTCCAGTCCAACACGAGATAGCGATTCTGGGCTTGCGTTATTACCGCGTGAGCGGCCTAACCAGAGATTGCGCTCGCACTCGAAATAATTTTACCAATTGTGTCCAGCCGTGGACCACGCCGAATGCCTTGCAACTCAATCCGCCTCTTTGGATGGTTGCAACGAATAAGGAAAGTAACACTTTGTTTAACTCCGCGAATTACTTAAACGCACTATTATTCATTAAACAGTGAAAGTATATTTTATAATTATATTTCTAACTGCCAATTTAATATAAGGATGAGTTATAAATTCCTGGCGGTCTTCCTGAGCCGCTCTTGTTGAAGTTCGAAATGGGAGTGATGACTGCTGCTGATCCGAAAGTGGGCCAAGGTGGAGTGAGTCCAAGCGGCGATGTTTTTCTCCCGAGGTGATCGTTGCGCCTCCCGATTGATCCCGATTGATCCCGATACCGATCCTCCTCGATTAGCAGGTCATCAGTCTCGCTCTCACGGTAGTGATAAGGGCTCACCACCACTTATCAGTAGCGGGTTTGGCTGACGCTAACGATGATGATGATGATGATGATTGGTGTGTGATTTGCCGCTGTGAGCGTCTTCAGTTCCCGTGTGCCGCTTGCTTTCGGATAGAGTAGCCAATCTCTCGTATGCCGCTTATTTTCGGATATGTATATAGTGGACTGTATAGTTGACTCCAACCAGGGATGAAGTGTGAGGTGAAACTTGTTGATCACCAACAAGTCTTATTCGATTAACGCATCGACATTTAAAAAAAAAATGAACAATAATCTCAATGACTCAAAATAGATCAATCGTTTTCGTTCGAGTTCCTTAATAAATCCGCAAAAATGAACTGAACCTTATTGATCTACTGAGATTACTAGTAATGTTTCCTTGTATACAACTAGGTAACGCTTTCTAGTGCTGCCATCTGTGATAATATGCTGAAAACAGATCACTTTTGAAGGTACTCTCATGCTTTACTGGTACGTGTACATGTATTTGTGTAAGAACTTTTTGTTTTTGTTATTATCTTTCATTCAAAACCGTAGATTGTTTACTTAGTTTCATTAACAGTGTCCTCAAGAATGAACGTAATTTTACTGCTAACCATCGCCGGTTTACTGCTGCTGAAATGGATTTACTCCCACTTTCGAAAGCGGTACCGATTCTGGTCGGAACGGAACGTTCCATACCCGGAGCCGCGCTTTCCAGTGGGCAACGTAGGTGAAACGCTCGGCTCGAAGGTTCACTTCGCTTACATCGTGGAAGATCTGTACCGGCAGCTGAAGCATCACGGTGACTACGCAGGGATATTCTTCTTCCGGGATCCGGTGCTGCTGGTATTGACGCCGGAGTTTGCTAAGACCGTGCTGGTGAAGGATTTCAACTGCTTCGTCGATCGGGGTGTGTACAGTAACGAACGGGACGACCCGTTGTCGGCGAATCTTTTCTTCCTGGAAGGACACCGTTGGAGACAGTTGAGGGCTAAATTGACGCCCACTTTCACTTCCGGTCGACTGAAGGCGATGTTTCATACTATTCTGACTGTGGGACAGCAGTTGGATGAGTTTTTGATTGAGTATACGAAAGAAACCGGTGAAGTTGAGGTTAAAGAATTGTTGGCTAGATTCACGACGGACATAATCGGTTCGTGTGCGTTTGGGATTGATTGTAATAGTTTGGTGAATCCGCGTTCGAAGTTTCGTGAGATGGGCAAACGGATGATAAATTTTCCGAAGCTGAAAGCGTTGAAGTTGTTTTTTGCGATGATGTTCCGGGAGGCTGCCAGAAAGATGCGAGTGCGGTTTAACGATGAAGATGTGTCGAATTTTTTCTTCGAGGTTGTACGTGATACGATTCGATACCGGGAGGAAAATAATGTTCGGCGCAAAGATTTCATGCAGCTGTTGATTGACCTGAAGAATAAGGGTGTGATTGAGGTCGAGGGACCGACGGAGGAAACAGGCGCTGATCGGCTAGAGAAGCTTACGTTTGAGGAGATTGCAGCGCAAGCATTTGTATTCTTTTTTGCTGGGTTTGAGACTTCTGCTACCACAATGACTAGCGTGTTGTATTTGCTGGCCACTCATGCTGATGTTCAAGAGAAGGGAAGACGTTGTGTGAATGATGTTTTGAGCAAATATGGCGGGGAGTTCAGCTACGAAGCTCTGATGGAAATGAATTATATTGATTGGATAATTCAAGGTGAAATTGTTGTATAATGCTTGTCATAGTGATTTATGAATTCTATTCTGCAGAGACTCTTCGTCTGTATCCCCCGGTGGCAAGCATTCACCGAATAACATCGAAACCGTACAAGCTCCCGAATGGGTCTATCATTCCAGATGGAACAGGTGTGTTAATTTCGAATCTGGCCTTCCAGCGAGATCCGGAATATTTTCCCGAGCCGCTTTGCTTTCGACCGGAACGGTTTTCCGAGGAGGAGAAAGAGCGCCGTCATCATTTTTGTCATCTTCCCTTCGGAGAGGGACCACGGAATTGCATTGGTATGCGATTCGGGCTGCTGCAGAGTAGAATGGGGATTGCTTTACTGCTGAGAAACTATCGCTTCGCGACGTGCCCCAAGACACCGATTCCGCTGAAAATCGATCCAGTTGCGCTAATTCAGGGACCAGCCGGTGAAGTTTGGTTGGCAATTGAAAAAATTCATTAGAATGCATTCTTGTTGGAAAGTTCGGTCGGTCGTGACGTTTGTTTGTAAACATCCAAGTGATTGCCATGACCTTGCCGGCATGCTGACCACCGGAGCATATCAGTGATAGTCATTGCAGTGCGTGGCGCACGCACACGGTTGCCTCCATCGTTACCAGGGTTGCCATCATTTTTTAATGTTCGTTAAAAAACAAAATTACGTACAATAAATTTTCTAGTCGTAATAAATTCGAGATTTTGCTATGAAGCAATTGTTTGCAGTTTGCAGATATCACTATTCTTGATCAATAGTTGCTCTTCCTTGTCGTTCTTTTCCGCGTGTTTATTCTGAGTTTCAGGTATACGAAAATCCTTCAATTACTGATGTCATCATACTCATATGGTAGAAAAAAAATTCTGGCAACTCTGTGTCCAAGAACACCAAAACTATCGCATCACAGTTTTTGCGTCGCTTGTTGGTGTTTGTTGCCATTAGTTTACACTAGTTTTGCAGTGAGAAATCTTCGCTGAATATCACCGTACGGCCTCATTCAGTTCCCGTTCGGGCGTTCGAGCAGTCGCATCACGAGTAAGCAGTCGTAAGAGTTACGCAAAACCAATTACTCTCTTATCTTTGTGCCTACTTTACTTCGAGTGTATTCAAACAAACCTGCAGTAAATCAGTTCTATGAACCGCGCTACTCAATAAGGCACTTCCGTTCAAGTGAGAGAGAGTGTGTTACTTTAGTCATCGGATAGAAACTGGTTCTCGCCAAAGGCTTCAAACGTGATGTGGATCTACTTACTGATCATCGCTATTTCGTTGGCGGTTTGGTTTGTGCGGAAGAAATACTCCCACTGGGAGCGACTGGGGGTACCGTACATTAAGCCCCGCTTTCCGTTCGGAAACCTACAGGCCATCGGCCGGCGCGTTCATTCGTCCCAGCTAATGACTCGCTTCTACCGGGAGATGAAAGGAAAGTACCCCTTTTGTGGGATTTATTTTTTCACTAATCCGGTCGCCCTGGCGTTGGATTTAGATTTCGTCAAAAATGTTCTAGTGCGTGATTTTCAGTATTTCCACGATCGTGGCATGTACTACAACGAGAAGGATGACCCCATTTCGGGGCACTTGTTCAACATCGAGGGCACCAAGTGGACAAACCTGCGAAAGAAATTGATCCCCACCTTTTCATCGGGAAAAATCAAAATGATGTGTCCAATGATAATAACCGTGGCGGATCGTTTTCGCGAGTGCATCGAGAAATCCGTCATCGATAAGTCGGAAGTGGAAATGAAAGATCTCCTAGCTCGATTTACGACCGACGTAATTGGAACGTGCGCTTTCGGGATCGACTGTAATAGCCTAAACAATCCGGATGCCGAGTTTCTTCGAATGGGAAAAAAAGTTTTCGAACTGCCATCGGGAAGATTACTAAAATTTTTCTTCATGGCTACCTTTAAAGAGTTCGCGAAAAAGGTGCACATCAAAGGCACAGCGGATGATGTGTCGTCTTTTTTCTTCAAGGTTGTCCGAGAGACAATCGAATACCGAGAGAAGAACAATATCCAAAGAAACGATTTTATGAACTTGCTGATTCAACTCAAACAGAAGGGAGAACTGGATGATTCCGGTGAGAATGTGGGAACGTTGAGTCTCAATGAGGTGGTGGCCCAAGCTTTCGTGTTTTTCCTGGGCGGTTTTGAGACGTCAAGCACGACGATGTCATACTGTTTGTACGAGTTATCTCTGAACGAGGATGTGCAAGAAGCGGCCCGACAGTGTGTGCAAGATGCCATCGTCAAGCATGGAGGTTTAAATTACGAGGCTATAATGGATATGGAGTACATTGAACAGTGCATAAACGGTATTTTATGGACAAATAAAATGTTTCATTTTTTCTCCAATCATGTTTTCTTGCAGAGTCTCTGAGAAAGTACCCTCCGGGGGCAAATCTGATCCGCAGTGTAACTAAAGACTACTCGGTGCCCGATTCCAATGTGACTTTCAAGAAAGGAATGAGCGTTATGATTCCCGTGTACGCAATTCATCACGATCCAGAGTACTACCCAGATCCGGAGCGCTACGATCCGGACCGGTTCAGTGCGGAGGAAAGCGCCCGAAGGAAGCCGTTCACTTTCATACCCTTTGGTGAAGGACCCCGGATTTGTATTGCGGCGCGTTTTGGAATGCTGGAAACAAAGATTGGGCTGGCTACGTTGCTGTTGAATTTTAGGTTTTCCAAGTGCTCCAAGTCCGTTGTACCGTTGGTGATTTCTCCGAGGCACGCTGTACTGACACCGGCTGGCGGATTGTGGTTGAAGGTGGAGAAGCTAAAGCAGTAATACGCTTACAGAATATTATTTGTGATGTGATATTTATAATGAAATTTTAACGTATTTATTTTGTTTAATGAATTGGGTTTTAAAATAAAATATTTGGTTGCACTTGCATAGTTTAGAAGTCAATTTTTGTCAATTAATGATTGGTAATACTTGATCGATTGTAAATTCGGTTCAGTAATAAATAATATAATTTTACCCAAACAAAACAAACGAAATCATAGACATTGTGTTCAAAAAGCAATTATGGGAATTATCGGAATCGGTATTAAGCTCGAAAACCATAATTCCAGACTCCAGACGCCATTTTGAATTTCAAGATGACAACTTCCAGTTTCTGGAAAGCAGCCCAAAATGGTCAAAAACCATCCAATATTAATGTTTTCAAAACCGGAATGATGGCCAGAGTTCAGAAATTATCACTACGCATTTGAAAAGTCTAAAGTGACGACATCAGGATTTAGGGAAATAGCCTAAAAGTACCAAATCCATTTAAAATTCAAAATGGGTACTTTCGGTAAGGCAAAACAACCTAAAATTGAAAATTACCACCTGTTATAAGTGTTTCTGGAACCAGAATGCATAAAAACTGTAAACCGATCGTAGACGCCATCTTGAAATTCAACAGTGATATATAAGAAATGGTTCCAAATTCTGAAATCTTTCCCACCAATAAACGCCGGACACGTTTGACTAGTTTCCAAATTGCAGGAACTTTCACCGGAATGCCGAAATATTAATTGTGCACAAACGGTGTATTGTACAAGAGCTGCCGCTGAAAAGAGTGTAAGAAATTAAGAGAAACCAACTTGGTAACGCAAAACGAAAATTTGGGTGTTAGAACTCCTCCAAAAAGTAGCAGAATTTTCCAAAAAGTGGCTGAAAATATGGTCAGGACAGCAAATCAAAGAAAAGGTTTTGATACACCTTTAAGAGAAGTCTTGGTTCGAAAACATACAAGACGTAGCGTATATCAAAAAGATTTGGGAATGGCAAACGTTCTAAAGAAAGAATACCTCGACCTCATCACGACTGATATTATGAACACTCAAATATAGACATTTACGACCGGTTTTTGGACACTTGCTTAGACACATGTTTTTCTGATAAAATCCAAGATGGCGGCTAGTATTTTTCAAAATCAAATGAAGGCTTCATCATTCTTTATCAAACGACGTGCTGTGTTTTTTTCTTAGATAAACATCAATAAAAAAGTTAAAAAACTGCTCAAAATACATTTTTTTGATAACCTTCTGACCCTTTGGTGTCCAAAGGCTATTGACTTGGAATAATTCGCGAGATCGAAACGGCAGCATCGTACTGTCGTTACCAATGGCACCTTTTGGCAAATAGGGCTGCTGTTACAACACCTGCAAAACCAGATCAACGAATTTCGCATCCGAAAGTGGTACGTCAAGGTTCGACTTGATTGAAATTTGGAGATGTTTAGCCCGCAATCTGTAAGGCTGAAAGGATGTCTACGACGAAATTAAGAAGGAAGAGGTCGGGGAAGAATTTTGGTACCTCACTTCGAAGCTTCAGCGATTTCCAAGTGGTCCCGCAGTCAAAGTAGAAAACAGGAATACGAGTGAAGCAGCCGTATGGGCATGACAAGGAAGGAGAACTCGTTCTCCGGATGATGAATACTAGGCGATAGAAAAACCATTATGAAATAACTAGATAAATTGAAGAACAGAATTCTTCCACCTCAAGCAGTTCGAAAGACATCTCTTCAAGATACTTTCGTCTCATTGGAAAGGGTAAGATGCAGCGCCACAGCCCAGCCGAATCTAGGCCGGCCGTTGACTTTCGGTGGTATAAAGAGTAGTAAATAATAAGATAATCTTAACCTGGCCAGCAAAGCAACCGAAGTTTATCGCTAGTTGACTGTTATCTGCGAAGGTGATTTAGTTAACTTGCATCTATGGTTTTTATTCTTATCGAATGTACTAAAGATTGTCGGTTAACATAGATAGTAAGTTGATGAAGTCGGTGTACTTTGAATGCTGCTACCACTGACGTAGCGCTACACAAAATTTTTATACCTAACGAAATAATAAAATTGAAGAGAAAAAAAATTACCGATATTTTGTAATAAGATGTGCACATATTTTTGCAAAATAAGTCGGAAATTGACTTCTCTTAAATATAGTTTTGCCCTTTAAAATCATTTTTTGCCTTTTTACTAGAAAGGTACAGTAATAGTACAGTAATTTTACATAAGAAATAGTATATTTCAGGTTGCCTAGTGGCGATTATTTAGTGCAAAACCCGGAACCCACATTCCCACTATATAATCGCCGCTGGGCTAACAACCTAAAATATAGAACTTTTTATGTTAAATTGGTCAACAAATCGATTAATAATGGTTTTATTTTGGGCAGAGCACAGGAAATGGTTAAATTTGCCCCTATTCACACTATTTTTGCGTATTTTTGGAAATATAGACCCTTTCCCGCGCCCTGCATAAAATGAAAATATCACCAATAGATTTATCGACCAATTTTACATAAGAAATTAAATTAGTGGGAAATTTGGGTGTTCGGGAGGAGAAAACTATTAATTGTATTTCGAAGTTAAATTACACATGCAACATGCAAAGTATAAAATTTAAAATTATGTATAACACTTACGTATATCTATTATACTTACCTTATTTTTAAATGCCTAACGTTTGATTGTGCGTTCGTTAAACGCAAACGCAATTCTTATACATCTAAAGCCTTAAAAGTAGTGTAACGAATCGATATCCGCTCAGTTAACAATAAATTGTCGAACTGTGAACACACATTTTAATCTTTTGCCGAAACTTGTCCGCGGTACACGAAGGAACACGTGTGGTGCTACCCAGAAGGAGTGCTGGTCGTCATCTACTCCAATCTTCCGCTCCAGGACTGACTGTTAGCCTGTGTCGCGAGTGGCGCGACCCAACATTGGGTTCCTTTTTTTCCAGTGTGAAATGGTTGAAAAGCTGTCATATCTCTAAAGTCTTAGGGAAGCATTTTTTCGACCAGTGTAATACACCAGCTTCAGCATTTTTATCTAGCGTTTTTTGGGCTCTTCGTTATCAAAATATTATTATTAAATGAAGTTTTAGCAATTCAGAAAACGATCGATGAAAAAAGATCATAGCGGATTAAACGTTTTTAGGTGCTTCCCTAGAAATATTTTTACGAAAGTCTAATAATTGCTTAAACTTGGATTCGAAAATGATGAGACCGATGTGGGTCTCTGCATGTCATCCTGTTTTGAAAAGGGCACATTGGAAAATATTCCCAAAATGGAAGTCACTATCTTGGATCCGAAAATGGCGGCCGGATAACGATATTTGGATCCTGGACATTATCTGGATTTCGAATATATCCCTATGGTAGGGTATATGATCAGTGGATTTTCTACAAGCGAAAATCATCAAATGTCGTCGGACGGCCATCCATCATTTAAAAAGCTTCATCAAACATTGATATTTGGTCTTCAGCCAGCATCCCAGTTCTAAAAATTCCATAGTCATTGCATCCAATCCGATGCAATGCTAGTGTAAAATACACTTGAAACATTCTGCAAAACTCCGGCTTCTGTGATCAGAATAAAATTGTAACCATCAAAAATTAGCATTCTGAAGACACATGTAAATTACGAAAAAAACACTCGTCGGTTCTATATAAATCTTCTCTTCACTGTACCTGGAAGAGTAGAGTCGAAACTCAAAAAAAGTAATGAGGTTGTATATAAGACACGACCGCTCAATGTCAATGTTTTCTCTTTCAATAGGCTTGAGAATACCACCGATATGTTAACCAAGTTGAGAAAAAGATGAAAAATAATTTTGAAAAATAATAATTGTGAAGTTCTGATACTGGAGTGCACGTCTAGCTGCTAGCTGTTATGAAATACTTTGTAGCTGATGAAGTGAAAATGATACGAAATGTTGCCGAGACAACAACAGCACGCGAAACATCCCACACGACATGCAAGTGGTAATCTGCAGTGACGAGAAATTAAACAAAATTGCCGAGTGTTCTTAGAAGGGAGAAAATCAAACTGTTCTTGTATCGTATGGCAGCAGAAACCATGAGTGAAACGATTGCGTATTGCATATTGCCGATGTGCGACTCGGAAAAAAATTCTGTTCGTGACCTCTTGGTCAACGCATCCCACCTTGCTGCATAGGTGCTTTGGATTCAGCAGCAGGTGGTCCGTCCATGCGTCTTGCTCTTGGCAGTCATTCGTTTGTCATCTTTCGTTTTGGCTGTATAATTTTGCATTGCCGTTATCCGTTTTGATGTTGACTAATACCAAGGTACACAAATATGTATTGCAGTACAACTCACTTCCTGATCGTTACGCGATACCCGGTTGTGTGGTACAAGGTGTGCACGATTCTTTTTAGTATATTGAATATACGGTCGCCATAAACATTTACAGGAGCCAAAGTGTCTTTGCCTATGAAAGCATTATAAGTTTAAATAATCATTCAGAATTAATTTGCAATCCATGCATAATCAGCCACCCAGATGGTCTCGAGGTACGATGTTGGCCTATCAAGCCATGCGTCCTAGGTTCGAGTCTCGGCTCGGGGGAGACTGTTAGTGTCAGTAGGATCGTAGTGCTAGCCCCGCAATTGTCAAGTTCCGAATCGGAACGTAGCACCGAAGCTTTGCTTTGCTTTTGCATAATCTGCCATAACTCGTTGCGCTTAACTAAATCGTATGCCGCATGGAAGTCAACAAACATATGATGTTTTCGCAAATTTACTTCTCTGAACTTCGTTACCTGCAAGGATAATCTTCAACAGGTCAATATCCGAGTTTCCCCAGTGCTTTGCAAGCAGCCGCAATTGTACCCATTCATAAGGCAACCAGAAACATCATCGAGCTATCTCTATCCTGCGGCTACCTCTAACGAGAGCGTGGTGCACGATTCGCTCTATCCAAAGGTTCGCCACATTATCTCCGAATGCCAGCATGGTTTTGTGAAAAAACCTTCGACGACCACTAACCTGATGGCATACGTTACTTCACTGATCGGTGCATTGGATAAGCGCCAGCAAGCCGATGCCCTTTACGTTCACTTTGCTAAGGCGTTCGATAAAGTACCTTAACTTTCTGTTGCTTACAAAACTGAATAGAATGGGATTGCCGGACTAGCTCACGCAGTGGCTGCCGTCGCACCTCAACGAACGCAGCGCATATGTACGAATCGGTGCAACGCGTTCTTTACCGTTTGCGTTACATTCGGGCGTGTTCCAGGGAAGCCACCTTGGCCCGCTATTATTCATTCTTTTCGTTAAAGTTTTGTGTTCAACCATACGGTTTCCCATGTACATGTTTGCTGACGATCTAATTTTTTTTCGCGTAGTTACATTTATCATTTGCAGTGCCTAATATATCATTCAGATTTCTTACTGTAAGCCCTCTTGTGAATCTTTGTGTCTTGTTTTATGGTGTCCATTAATGTTTATGAATGTTTTAAAGTGACCTGATTTATATCAGAAGCCTTAAGTCGAAGACTTTGTTAATCCAGGTTTATGTATTTAAATGGATTAATTTTGCCAATGTGTTTTATAGCTTCTATTCTTGTTATCCAAGTCACTTTGGTTGGTCTTGTAAAAGTTCTATCTCCACTCTACTATGTCTTTCAAAATGTTCAAGTGCGGTTTTCCCATAAGCACAAAAATTTATTCAAGAAGGAGAACTAAAGTATTTTACAAAAATGTTAAAGGTTCTCTTTTGTCATAAGCCAATTCTTCATAGAAATTGTTGTTAAGAAACATTTCAAATAGGTGGCGTCGAATCAATCTATTTAGAAGCTCTCTCTCTCACTCTCACTCCCACTCTCGCTCTCACTCTCACTCTCACTTTAACTTTCACTCTCACTCTCACTCTCACTCTCACTCTTACTCTCACTCTCACTCTCACTCTCACTCTCACTCTCACTCTCACTCTTACTCTCACTCTCACCCTTTCTCTCCCTCTCCCTCTCCCTCTCACTTTCACTCTCACTCTCACTGTCACTCTCTCTCTCACTCTCACTCTCACTCTCACTCTCACTCTCACTCTCACTCTCACTCTCACTCTCACTCTCACTCTCACTCTCACTCTCACTCTCACTCTCACTCTCACTCCCACTCTCACTCTCACTCTCACTCTCACTCTCACTCTCACTCTCACTTTCACTCTCACTCTCACTCTCACTCTCACTCTCACTCTCACTCTCACTCTCACTCTCACTCTCACTCTCACTCTCACTCTCACTCTCACTCCTACTCTCTTTCTCTCTCTCTCTCTGCCAGTATTTATTTCTTGTTTTGTTTATGTATACACACTTATGCACTAGCGTTAAAAGAAAAAGCTTTTCACAAGCGAACTGAATTGAATATAGGTTTTGGAAAAAAGTTTACGGTTAACCATATCGAAAGTGGAAATCTTCCGGCTGTGTTTATTTCGTTGCAAACCTCAGCAAAAATCCGTCAGGACGGTAGTGGAAGACCGGCCAAAGTAGTGCACAAAATATAGTTTGACCTTCTAGTCTAAATCATGATTTAATTCGATTTATTCAAAAATACCATACCAATAAAAGGTATGTGTTTTGGCTAAATAAAACATTCACATTACGTCAAAAAACAAAAAAAAAACACGAAGGTTCCTGAGCAACCACTCGACTCCATTTGTACCCAATACCCAACCCAACGAATCTGCTTCAGTGTCACCCAATCGAAGATTTCTTCAGGATTTTAAGATCCCTCGGTGCAAAAATGACTGGAGATCAACGGACTGCTAACAGTTGATTTGATCCGAAAAAGAGCTTTGTCGGTGGGTCGGTTTTTTTTTGTTGGGGAATTATAATTACGTTGTCCATTTTTGTGAACTTTTTTCATATATCTCAGTCAATTGCTATGTGTGTCCCCTTTGCAAAGTATCCACTATTGTTGAGTGATCAGGTAGGGTATCGAACGTCTTCGTCAGTGGGTTTTTTTCGGCCCCCTTTTGCATAAGATTGCTGCAGAAAAACTGCCGAAGAAAACCACTGACGAAGACGATTGGTAATCTACCTGCACCGACACGCTCCAAGTCAGGTAAAATATGGTTTAATGAAGCCAATCACCTTCCTAGGGTTCAAAGACCAAATCTCTTTGGGCTGTAAACAGCCACTGCCAAGAAACCTTGATCTGCGTTTAAATAATGCACCACAACTGCACAGCAGATGTTCCGATGTCTCGCTTATTTACTGTAACTAATGCATAACATGTTTCCCCTCTACGACAGGGGTTCCCAGAACTTTTTGTTTGGCGGCGCACCTGCACCAGCACCTGTAACCTTAATAAAGATACCAAGCCCAGGGCGAAACTCGGTCGTATACTAACTGAGAAAGGTTTCCGTAATCGTCTTTTTTTCCCATGTTAGGCGGCGTACAACTGCGTCTTATTGAAAGCAGACGACTGAGCTATGGAATGTGGTTTATATCCGAAGAAGCAAATATCTTCAAGTCAAGTCAATTTCTAAAAACAGTTCTCAATAGTCACAAAATTTAAGATGACTAAACCGAAAATACAACAAATCGCGGATCGAATGTACATTGCACGAAAATATTCCTATGATAGGTAAACTAGCATTTCTTCTGAAAACGAAGAAGAAATTCGAATTAAACTCACTATTTCATCGGAAAGTGACACTTTGACCACTTTAATATGCATATGCACCACTTCCCGAAATCCGATTGAGCTGAAATTTTGTATAGGAGATTGCTCGCGAATACGAAATTTTAGAAGTCTACTTTTAAACGCAATTCAATTTCATATTTTTTCATTACCCGCTCCATGCATATTTAACATCTTTGTTATCAGACAAAATTTTCGATATTCGATACTTTTTTTCATCAGTCAACAAAGTGAAACTTTAACCGCTTTGAGACACGTGTTTTCGAATTCCATTTGAGCTGAAACGAAACTTTTGAGACCTACTTCTAAACGAAATTCGAAACATCGATTTTTATTGTCACCCTAATAGGCATATTACACCAATAACAATGTTAGACTTTATTGCTTATAATTTCACATACACAGATAGCATTTATCAGCTTGAGCATACTCCGTATAGATATTGAAGACTTGATTAATGAATTTTCCAAAGCAAAAGGTAGACGGCAGTGCGTCAAGCAGTTAAAAAAATTGAGAATATCTACACACTTCAATGTACACAAATAAACGCTATCGAAGAGAGTTGCAATTGACAATTGCCTTTGAATGTTCTTAAGACACATCTGCCCCGGCCCCTCATAACCCAAATCCAGCCCTGAGTACAGATGTATAACCGTTGATTAGGGTTGCCACCTCTCTGGGTTTCACCCGAAGTCTCCGGGTTTGGGAGGGGATCTCTGGGTCTTCGGGTGAACGTGAATTTTCTCTGGATCTGGGAGGTGATTTACAGGTTTCCAGGCGACTTTATTTTCAACTCGCTCTGGAAACTACATAAGTCATGAATTTGGACAATTTTTTCAAGTCTTACCGATTGCCGAAAAACTCAGAAGCTTAGCAAAATAGTTTCGGCATGTCGAATTTACAGCGAATCTTCATCATTCACTAAATTTCATTGAAATATTTTGAACCACCGAACTCGATTGGCTGTTAAGCATTGTTAAGATAAATAAGGTAATTGCTAGGATAAATAAAGTAAATAAAAAGTGTAGATCAACTGATGAAATAAATCACAACAAGAATGTTGACGCACCCCTTACTACTTTGAAAATCTCCGGGCTAGATATTCATATAAGGTGGCAACCCTACCGTTGATTGAAACTGTGTTTATCGAATTTTTTTTTTCTAAAAAATTGCGTATGACCTATTTAATATAGACATCACTTATATACAATTTTCGTTCCGCTTAAAAAATTTAAGCAAAATTATTTTTGTTTGTCTATTCGGGATAAATCGTATTATCGATAAATTGTTACCACCTAAAAAAAATTGCGCGTCGGCGGTAAAAAAGTTTACACTCCGTCAGACTCGTTTCGCGTTACGTTTGCCGGATCTGCACTCCCTAGCCACGTCTCGATCGACCGGGTTCGTCTGCCTGTGCGATTGTATGTACCCCGTGTTATGAATTGCACCAATTGCAAGCAGTTAGGCCACACAGCCGCCTACTGCTGCAATAAGGCACGATGTAGCAAGTGTGGGGAGACTCATGCGGAAGATTCTTGCAGTGTTAATGCTGAAAAATGTATTCACTGTGGGGAAAACCAGCATGAGCTCTCCACATGCCCGGTGTACATGCAGCGCAGAGATAAAACCAAGCGGTCACTTAAGGAGCGTTCAAAGCGTTCTTACGCTGAGATGCTGAAGAAGACCGTGACCACTTCTACCATAACATCGAACCCCTTTGATCTGTTGTCCTCTGATGAAACCGATTCTGAAGATTCACCAGCGGGAACATCTTATGCCAATCCTGGGGAGTCTAGGAAGAGGAAAAATGTTTCTTCTCCTAAACTTCCCCGTAAAGGTCCTAAGATTTCCCAAAGTGTAATGAAAAGTACGAACAAACCAAACAGTGCTGCGGAAAAACTCCTCCTGGGCTTGCAAATTTAAAGTCCCAGAAGGAGTTCCCAGCACAGCCAGGAACATCTAAAACCCCAGTTGTTCCTTTTGCACATCCAGTTGATGAAACAAACTCTGGATTAGTGAAATTTTCTGACATTGTGGACTGGATTTTCGAAAATTTCAATATACCTGATCCAATTAAAAACTTTCTTACAGCGCTCCTCCCAACAGTTAGATCATTTTTGAAGCAGTTGACTGCCCAATGGCCCCTCCTTGCAGCGACCGTATCCTTCTATGGCTAATTCAACTGCTAATTTGAAGGATTCTATCTCTGTTTTAAAGTGGAATTACAGAAGTATTTTACCAAAAATTGATTCATTCAAAGTTTTGATGAATAAAAACAAATGCAATGCATTTTCCCTTTGTGAAACTTGGCTTACTTCAAATATTGATCTCAACTTCCATGATTTTAATATTATTCGCCTTGATCGAGACACCCCATATGGAGGAGTACTTTCAGGGATTAAAAAGTGCTATTCTTTCTATCGTATTAACCTCCCCTCGATTCCAGGCATCGAAGTTGTCGCATGTCAAATGACAATACAAGGTAAAGAGCTTTGTATTGCCTCAATATATATTCCTCCCAGAGCACAGGTTGGGCAACGGCTGCTCTTTGATTTAATAGGACTTCTTCCCTCGCCACGTTTGATTTTGGGAGACTTCAACTCTCATGGTGTGGCTTGGGGTTCCCCCTACAATGATAACCGCTCCTCTTTAATCTATAACCTTTGCGATGACTTCGACATGACTATATTAAACAACGGTGAAATGACACGTATCCCGAAACCTCCAGCGCGCCCAAGCGCTTTGGATCTATCCTTATGTTCGACGTCGCTACGGTTGGATTGCACATGGAAGGTAATCCTTGATCCTCACGGTAGCGACCATTTGCCTATTCTTATTTCAATTAATAACGGGTCAACTCGCATGCGACAAATTGACATTCCGTATGACCTCACACGGAATGTCGATTGGAAGTTATACGAGGAAATGATTTCAAAAGCGGTCGAGTCGATTCAACATCATCCACCACTTGAAGAATACAACCTCCTCGCGGGCTTGATTCTCGACGCCGCGTTGCAAGCCCAAACGAAGAAATATCCCGGCGTAACGATCAAAGAACGGCCTCCCACTCCGTGGTGGGACCAAGAGTGCTCCGATGTCTACACGCAAAGATCCGACGCGTTTAAGGCCTACCAGACGGGAGGTATACCTGGCGACTATTTACGGTATTCGGAGCTTGATACCAAGCTTAAAAGCTTGGCTAAAGCAAAGAAACGTGGATATTGGCGTCGGTTCGTGAACGAGACGTCGAGGGAGACATCGATGAGCACTCTTTGGAACACAGCCCGAAGAATGCGGAATCGCGTAACGGTCAACGAAAGCGAGGAGTCTTCAAGTAGGTGGATATTTGATTTTGCCAGGAAAGTATGTCCGGACTCTGTTCCTGCGCAAAATATTGTTCGCGATGCGTCTCCGGGCCACGACGCGATAGAATCACCTTTTACGATGGCAGAATTTTCAGTTGCCCTCCTGTCCTGTAACAATAACAGGTATCGAATTCTCTCCGGAGAAGACTGAGATAGTAGTTTTTTCTAGGAAGCACGAACCTGCTCAGCTTAAAACACAATTAATGGGTAAAACGATTCCTCAGGTTTTGGTACACAAATATCTTGGTGTCTGGTTCGACTCTAAAAGCACCTGGGGTTGTCACGTGAGGTATCTGATGAAAAAATGTCAACAAAGAGTGAATTTTCTTCGTACAATAACCGGACAATGGTGGGGAGCCCACCCAGGAGACCTTATAAGGCTTTACCAAACAACGATATTGTCTGTTATTGAATACGGGTGTTTCTGCTTCCGCTCCGCAGCAAACACACATTTGATCAAACTGGAGCGAATACAATATCGTTGTTTGCGTATCGCCTTAGGTTGCATGCAGTCGACCCATACGATGAGTTTGGAGGTCTTAGCTGGAGTACTACCATTGAAAAACCGCTTCTGGAGCCTGTCTTCCCGTATTCTTATCAAATGTGAGGTCTTGAACCGTCCCGTGATTGAAAATTTTGAAAGGTTAATCGAACTTAATTCTCAAACCCGTTTTATGACATTGTATTTCAATCACATGTCCCAAAATATTAAGCCTTCTTCGAATATTCCAAATCGTGTCGACTTATCAAATACTTCTGATTCTACTGTGTTTTTCGATACATCCATGATAGAAGAAACTCGTGGAATCCCGGATCATTTACGCGTGCAGCAGATCCCCAAAATTTTTTCCAATAAATATCGAAACATCAACTGCGACAATATGTACTACACTGACGGATCACTTCTTGATGGGTCCACTGGTTTCGGTATCTTCAATAACAATTTAACCGTCTCCCATAAGCTCGATAATTCTGCTTCTGTTTACGTCGCAGAATTAGCTGCAATTCAGTACACCCTAGGGATTATCGAAAAAATGCCCACGGACCATTATTTCATCTTTACGGACAGTCTCAGTTCCATTGAGGCTCTCCGATCGATGAAAGATGTTAAGCACTCTCCGTATTTCCTGGGGAAAATACGGGAACATCTGAGTGCTTCATCCGAAAAATCTACTCAGATTACCTTAGCGTGGGTCCCTTCTCACTGCTCGATACCGGGCAATGAGAAAGCGGACTCTTTGGCTAAAGTGGGCGCAACAAACAGTGATATTTATGAAAGACCAATTGCCTTCAATGAATTTTTCGCATTTGTACGTCAGAATACGATCATCAGTTGGCAAAATTCTTGGACCAGAGGGGAACTGGGAAGGTGGTTACATTCCATAATCCCCAAAGTATCGACGAACCCGTGGTTCAAGGGGTTGGATGTAGGTCGGGATTTCATTTGCGTGATGTCCAGGCTTATGTCCAATCACTATAGATTTGACGCGCATCTCCGTCGTGTTGGGTTCGGGGAGAGTGGTATCTGTGCCTGTGGTGAAGGTTATCACGACATAGAGCACGTTGTTTGGTCATGCCCTGTACACCGTGACGCCAGGTCTAGATTAATAGCTTCCCTGCAGGCCGAAGGTAGGCAGCCGGCTGTTCCTGTTCGTGATGTCTTGGCGAGCCGTGACCTATCCTACATGTCCCTTCTATACGTTTTCCTGAAATCCATCCACGCCCCAGTTTAGTCCTATCCCCTTCCGCCTACATCCAACCAAACGACAAGAACACGTTAAGACCCCGGATCCGGAAACAGCAACTAGACCCGCACGATACTCTCAGGCCCCGAGGGAGACAACCCAATATGCCAGTCCGTAATATCTTGGCCCAGCAGCGGAACAAATTTAATATGCTGCTTACCTATGGCGATGGAAAACCATCAAACAACTATTCAGTGCTTTTCATGCAAAACATTCTAGCTTAAGTTAGATTTAGTTTCAGCTCGTAGTCGGCAGCGAGGATAAAAAATTTGCTTTTAGTTATTAAGATACTTTAGAAAGTAAGCTACCAGATATAATTGGCGCCGTTAAACATTGAATTGTATTTGTGCCGTGTCAAATAAACTATAGATGAAGAAAAAAAAAAAATTGCTGTTTTTTTGCGCTTGTCCTCAAAATTTTTTCGCCATATTTAAAAAAGTAGGAGGGTGGTATCCAAGACACGACCGCATAGTTGACGTAGGACTACAATAGTTTTATATTTTCTTTTGAGGTTCTGTTTGATTTGAGATTGTTTTACTTTTGGCACGGTTCGATTTTGGCACACATGTGCCAAGAACGAGCGATTATGTTTAATCACATATTTTAGTTTTCTTGATTTTTTAACCAATTTAAGCTCAAAATCCTCCAAAAGAAAGGTATTTTGGTTCTTTATGTTGCCGAAGCGGATAGAATCGTTGAAACGGTTCCTGAGAAATGACCGTATTATCAATTAATATAATCAATTTTCTTCAATACGCGAAATGGCAAATTGAATACGACTTACTAGAAATTAAACTTCCTTCTATATTCATTTGTCTTGTGAAAAATGGCTCACTCACAAATCGTCAAGTGGTAAAGATGTCACATATAGATGTCAGATGTCAGTTTTTAGACGAAACTGTATACAGTCATACCTCGATATAAGGCAACTTTATTTTTATTTTCGTTACGTTATATCGAGTTACGTTATATCGAAGCAAAAAAAAATTTTTTTAAATTTTTGCAAGAATGTTAATGGTTACTCAAATATGCGCGAAAACCCATTTTCCATCACCTATCAGTATTTTTAAACCTTTCTTATGCCCACAGGTTACTCAAAGATGCGTGAAAACCTATTTCTTATCACCTATCAGTATTTTTAAACCATTCTTATGCCCATTAGGACAATTTTCAACGAGCAAAAAACATTTTTTTTAATTGATGCAAGACTGTTGACGGTTACTCAAAGTTGTGCGAAAACCTATTTCTCATCACCTATCAGTATTTTTAAACCTTTCTTATACCCATTTAGAGAAAATTTCAACAAGCAAAAAAAATTTTTTTTCTAATAGATGCAAGACTGTGAATTGTTACTGAAGAATGCGTGAAAACCTACTTCATACATCACCTATTAGTATTTTTAAACTTTTCTTATGCCCATTTAGGACAATTTTCGCATTAGTTTCATTAATTTTAAAACTTACTGCAAACATTTTTTTGGAGCAATTTATACCCCGAAAACAGTTGCTGCATCATTTATTTTCAATTTCAATACATTTTCAAAGTTACGTTATATCGAGGTAAAAGTTACGTTATATCGAGTTACGTTATATCGAGGTTGCCATATATCGAGGTATGACTGTATTCACTGAAAATTACAAATTGACCTAGAAATTTATAAACATGTTAACATTCAATTCAGGTAAACTTAAACATTTTATCAGTAAACAGAATCAGAAAAAAAAATGAATCAGTTTCAAAATACCACAAAACAACGAACATGCCATATTTGAAAGTCATATGTCTGTTATCTTCAAAAATAAACCGGGCTAGAAGGATAAACAACAATAGCCTCAGCAAATAATGTTTGCATAGTGTTGTTCAATTGCAAGTAAGGTTATGGAAAGTAATATTATCTTGAAGATGCTAATGTAAAAAAAAAATTAATCGAAAAATACATATACAAATGTGGGAACTCTAATATCAAGATAAAATGAATTTGGTTTTCCTCTATACCGCCAAATCGGGATGCAACTAGGATTATTATATTGAACTAAATTCATTTCGCTAGCAGAATATAATTCATCAGTACAGCTCATTTAAATACCTTTTCAAGATCTATATGAAGCATTTTGGTTCTCTATTGTCTGTTAAATACTCTATGGTTAGTTATTTTAATAAATCTGAGAAAAAAAGCAGAGTGTAGAGTTAAAAAATGAACAACGAATTTTATCTGTAAAATGGACCAAATTTGGATGCTCTACCTCTACCGATCCGTACAAAATTTTGTTATCCCCGGTGGCGCAGCGCTTTTGCGGCGACCGAATAATTGAATACTGATATTTGCTACTATACGAAACAAGAAGAAGAAGAAGACAATTCAAACGGCAATTCGATTGTGTTCCAGATCGCAAAACGACACCTACGCGTTAACCCAACACGCCTCACTGTGCGTCGACAGCGGCAATGTAGTCTTTTGGCTTGGCTGCACACTTATGAATATCTTCTGCACTGCTGGATGACGTGTGACCAGCGCTCTATTCATACATTGCTCGGTGCAGCACTGCCGCCATGGTACCTGTGCCACCATGTTTTCCTTCAAGACATCAGTTTTAAAAACATTCTAACAGCAGAACGTAAAACTGTCTGATAGTGGAGGTGGTTAAGAACTTTCCGAAAAAGCTTCACCTTCAAGACATCAAAATAGTCTAGGCTCATGGAAGCAAACATTAGTTGACCTATTGGGACGGGAAGATTTTGTCGAATTTTTTTTTGCCACTGCTATGCAGGAAACACAGCAGGAAGTTGGTGTCTATTCATGAAGTCTGTGCCAGGCGTGCTTGCATGTGATTGGTACATTGTTCGTGAAAACTCGATCTTGAAACTTTTATGGAATTTTCACTGTTTAACAATGAAGTGATAAAAATAACTGAAAAATCACAAAATTGTCCATCATTTTATCAATCCAAAGACATATTTATTATTGTGATCCGTTCTGTGGTTACATCAGTATTACCGTTTAAAATCTTTCATTCCAACGTTACATCTTGGTTTCAGTTTCCGCAGAATGTATCTTAATATAGTGCGGTTAGACGTAGTCCTACGTCAAAAATATACAAGTTAAAGAAAATATATATATAAGTTTACAGATATAAGTTTACCATAACGAACGAAAAAAAAAAAATAGTTTGTGTTATAACGTTGTGACATGATTAAGAGAATATATAGCTTTTTTTGTAATTTTAGAAGACAATATTAGCAGATGTCTTGCAATGTATACAGCCTATCGCATTAAAAATAAAGCTACTATCGAGCAAATACGTTTAAGTTAAACAGTTCCCAAAAACACTATTCGATTCACAGGGCGTGACAGGGTTATGCTGGCCTAGTTGCGATGCCTCAAAACAGACGAAAACAAGACACCGAAGAAAACTCAATCTTCACTGACAATATACTCGGTAGAATTTGCCTCAGCATCTTATCAGAAGCTCGGCGTGTGATTGGAGCAAAACAATTTGCCCTGCGAAACCACTACTCTGCAATACATCAACTTAACCATGCAGAATACAGTCAGTAATGCTGTAGTACGAGAAAAAGTGCGACGGATACGTAATAATTACGAGCAATTTTTGAAAATACTAATTAACAATTTAATTTTCGATTGAACGCACAACGCAGAGACCAACTCTTACAGCCTGTATTGGTGTTAAAACGAAGTGAGACGCACTCGCTCGCAACTAGCCAGCCAACCGGTCTTCTTCGGTTTGCGCTCGTCCGCTTAGCGATCAGTGTGCTGTAATCTGCTGAGGCGTACAACCGTCATCAAGTGGGTTTACCGAGTAAACTATGGCGTTGTTGGAATTGGTGTGGCTCGTAGTGGGCCTTCTACTGGCAGCGTATTTATGGATCAAAAAGCGATTCAGTTACTGGAAGGACCGTGGCGTAGCGTACATAGAACCAGAATTTCCGTACGGTAATTTCAAGACCCTGGGTAAGGTGGAACACATCGCTCCGATTACCAGACGGCACTATGGTTACTTCAAGCAGAAAGGTGTACCGTACGGGGGCGTGTTTATGCTGACCTCTCCGCTGCTGTACATTTTGGATGTGAAACTAATCAAAACACTGCTGGTGAAGGATTTCAATTACTTCCCGAATCGGGGTGTGTATTTCAACGAGAAGGATGATCCACTTTCGGCGCACATCTTTGCGATCGAGGGCCACAAGTGGAAAACGTTGCGAAACAAGCTCTCGCCTACGTTCACAAGTGGCAAAATCAAGATGACCTTTCCCTTCGTTGTGGAGGTGTGTAAGCGATTTTGCGATCATCTCAGTGAGGTTGCGGGAAGAGAGACGGAGGTGGAGATGCATGATTTACTGTCGAGGTATACGATTGATGTTATTGGAACGTGTGCGTTTGGAATCGAGTGTAACAGCTTCCGTGATCCTGACAATGAGTTTCGGCGGTATGGAAAGATCGCGTTCGATAAGCTGCCCCACTCGCCGTTGGTTGTCTATCTTATGAAAGCTTTCCGAAAGTACGCAAATGCATTGGGTATGAAACAGTTGCACGAGGATGTGTCCTCGTTCTTCTCGAAAGTGGTCAAGGATACGATTGAGTATCGGGAAGGGAATAACATCGTTCGAAGTGATTTTATGGATCTCTTATTGAAGTTGAAAAATACAGGTAGACTAGAGGATGCTGGAGAGGAAATCGGCAAACTTTCATTCGAGGAAATTGCTGCTCAGGCATTTATTTTCTTCACCGCCGGTTATGATACTTCATCAACGGCGATGACTTACACACTGTACGAATTGGCCCGTAATCAGGAGGTGCAGGAAAAGGCCCGCAACTGCGTTCTAGATATTTTCGCCGCCAACAATGGCAATCTAACGTACGAATCTGTCTCCAATATGGGTTATCTCGACCAGTGTATAAACGGTATATTATTTGTTTTGCCATCTGCCATGGGTCGTACATCTTATCGCGTTCCATTCCATTTCAGAAACACTTCGCAAACATCCACCGGTGGCAATTCTGGAGCGCAACGCTGATAAGGACTATCGGGTACCGGGCAGTGACCTGATCATACCGAAAGGTCGCAAGGTAATGATTCCGACCTATGCCATGCATCACGATCCGGATCACTTTCCGAACCCGGAACATTACGACCCGGAGCGATTTTCCCCGGCCGAAGTGGCGAAACGGGATCCGTACTGCTTTCTGCCGTTCGGTGAAGGTCCACGGATTTGCATTGGTATGCGCTTTGGTCAGATTCAGGCTCGTGTTGGGTTGGCCAGTTTGCTGCGGCGGTTCCGGTTTTCGGTGTGCGATCGTACCCAGATACCGGTGCAATATTCACGGACTAATTTTATTCTTGGACCGGCCAATGGTGTGTGGCTGAATGTGGAGAAGTTGTAATCTTTTAGATGAATTAATTAATAGAATGTTTATCTTGTAGAAATAATTTTCAAGAAGTTTAATATATGACTAGATTAAAATCTTTTCTTTTCGTTTGCAATCGTCTTGAATGTTACTAGTTTTTCAAAAAAGCACGAAGAGCATGAAAACTGTTGAACTTCATCAACATCAATATAATTCTGATCTATAGTCTATAGAAGCAGCACGGTGTTTTATTTTTCAATTTTGACCATTCTAACTTGAACAAACTTATAAAATCGGTCGCAAAAGACAAACTGCATGCAAAGCCTGGATCTTTCTTAAGAGTGCATTATCTGATTTTGCTGTTTCTAGGGCAATTGAAAGTTAATAAGCTTCCCCAAAATCGTATCTAGCGTTTGTTTGCTTAGTTGCTAAAATTTTAATACTTTGTCAGTGCAGTATTTATAGGCTATTATTATTATGTAGCTTTGTTCGTTAACTGAAAATTGTTGTCCGATAAAAACGCTCCCCTAGAATCCTACCAAGCAGGGTTTCGATAAGTGTAAGTATTTGACGTTGGACTAACGTCTATATCGAAGTTAGGCACCTGAATTTGAAAATCTAGTAATTCAACCAGGGAAAAGTGGTCAGGTTTTGAGCGCCTATATATCAGTTATTTCTTTTCAGAATTTCGAGGTTTCGGCATCAACCGATCAGAAATTCTTTTACGGTTCAATTTATGTAACAAAAATAACCTATTGTTCGAGATAGACTATTGAAAAATTGATAAATCACATCGATTGTCTAAATCATAACGAGCAACCAATCACCACCTCTCTTCACAAGCACAGTCGACACTAACGGATACAACCGATCTGAATTTGTAAACAGTCTCGCAGCTTTCAACCAATAACGAGCTCGCTTCCGGTAGCGGCAACAGGTGTTTCAACACCGTTTTAAAATGCTTCTTTTATCATTACCACTGAACAGATTCTAAACACCAATGGCTTGATTGATAGGGGAAATATTGCGCAAGATTGTCATATAATAATTTAAATATGTTTTCGATACTAAACTAGTTAAAAGTTGTGTTAAAAGTCGTGCACATTCAATCAATCCCAAGCTCGCTTCTCCTTTGCTCGCGGATGGATTTTTGCTTTGGGCTATAGAATAGCCTGAGTCGTCTCATAGCAGTCATCAGCAGCGTTGCCAGGTATCCAGATTTATCTGGATTATCCAGATTTTTGAACATGTATCCAGGTAGACAGATTTGATGTCCAATTATCCAGATTTTTCATAAATGATCCAGATTTTATCCAGATTTTATTTTCTCTGTTCCGCAAAAAGGTCATCACTTCAAATTTGGCGCGAAATTTTGCAATTTTGACACCTCAAATTTTACATACCCCAAGACTTTTATCCGAAGAATTTACTTTTCACCCCACGAAATGACTTCCAGATTTTTCCAGATTTTTTTTGCCTTTTCCAGATTTAAAAAAAAATGACCTGGCAACGCTGGTCATCAGTTAACATGTGGGAGGCCACTAGAACGGTCCTGAATAATCAGCAGCGGTGGCTGATTCCAGTGGCGAAACTGAGCTGCAGCAGAACCAGAGCGGTGGTATCAGGCAGCAGCGGCGGAGGTAGTGGACAGTTGCATTTCTTCATTCAGTTCGGTTCCCCTTCGATCTTAGTTGGACCCCACCAGGGGTAATCCAATTCAGATATCGTTTGGTTAAAAAACAGCCAGAAACTGCACGAGCCAGCACCGCCACTAGGAAAGCTACCGCCATTTAGTGTGTGTGCAGTGTGCACATATAGCGAATCTGCATAGCTCTGACATTTGCGATGATAGGGTTGATAGCTAACCAACCCATGTGTATCGATAGCTAGAGCTGTTGCGTGTATATGACTAGCTATGGCGTGTGTAAGACATTAGCATGTGTAGCATATTATGGCTATTGCGTGTATATCTTCAGCGTGCGTACGGATAGTTATAGCGTGTGTGTGGATAGCTGCTGCGTGTGTAATGATTAGTTATAGCGTATGTATGGATAGTAATAGCACATGGTTGGATAGCTTATGCGTGTGTATAGATAGTTGTATCGGATGTATGGATAGGAATAGCGTGTGTATGGATAGCTTTAGCATGTGTGTATAAAAAACTATAGCTACAGCGTGTGTATGAATAGTTTTAACGTGCGTATAGGTAGTTATAGCATGTGTGTGGGTAACTATAGCGGGTGTTTATCGAAGATTATTATTGTCTTTAAACATATCAAAACGTCTTAACGAACACAGTTGTGAATTTGATTTTATAGCAGCGATTTTAATTTCTTTAGCAAGTTTTTATTCCGAGGAAAAAATACTGCCTATGAATGATCAACACTTATTTACTAGAAATTTGATTTAGATCAAAACGGGTTCTTTTGAGTATCATAAATTGATGGTAAAAAGAGTTGCAAGTTTTCTCAATGAGCATTCATTAAATTTTCGTTTTTGTTTCTCGGTGCGCGGTTTTGATTTCGTTTCTCACACACAGAGAAAGAAACAAACTTGTCGCTATCGTGAAAAATAACAAAACAATTAGAAATGCTTTATATCACAATTGAAGAAGTTAAGATATTTTCCTGTCACTCGCCAAAACCTTGATAACAACTACCGAAAAACGTGTAATTGAGCTCTTGCTATATCAAGTTATTGAAATGAACGTATTTTTTTTTAAATACATGAAATTATATGCTGGGCTGGAGCTAACCTAGCAGGAGTTTTATCGATTTAATGTCAAACAATTTTAAATTTAAAATTTTCGTTTGAATCGTTCTGGGCTCCAATTTCAGATAGTTTCGTTAAGTTTGCTTTTTGCTTAGATAGGAAAATTTCACCATTCGCTCAATTAAATGATTGTCTTGGTAGTGCAGCTACGAACAAAGGTTTGATTCGAATATGTATGAAATGACAGCGATTAAATAAAAGATATCCATTTTTTTAGTATATATTATTATTTATAACGTTTTAACGTCTCAGCATTCAAAAATGCACTGTTAGATAAAATTGCAGCAAATACTAGAGTTGTAATTCTCTCTATTATTCGCTTTAATGGAATATAAGAATACCGTACTCCAACGTCATGCGGTCGTGTCTAGAATACCACCCTCCTACTTTTTTTTTACGTGGGACATCCGTAAAATATTGGTATGCATGTGTATGTGTGTCTGTGTATACAGGGTGTTAGGTTGCTCACTTGAAATCCTTTAAGGGGTGATAGAGGACCCTATTTGATGAAAAAATCCTTCTACGCATATGGTAAAAATTCAACTACTGCAGAGTTATTCGCTATCTCAGTTTTCGGTAATGTTTGCCTTTAACGAGATCTAGCACAAGAAATATGATAGCTAGCTCAATTCTGCTGGTTTTTTTTGGGAAGCTGAGAAAATTTTGTAACCAAAAGTGTTCTAAAAACGTCAAACTAGAGAAAAAAGAAGCACTTTGAAAGGAGCACATGTGAAATCAAATGTTTTTTAGAACTAAACAGCAATTTTCTTTCTGGAATGTGTGACAAATATGGGTTTTATTGTTAACCAAATTAAACATTGAAGTCTACTCTACAAGTTGTTTTTTGACACCAAGCACCTAATTTTTTAGTTTAGCTGCTATTTCACTTTAAAAGCAATAAGCTGCGCCTTCGTTCAACGACGCGTCTACGTAAACACAGTGAAGCAGAAAATTGTGATCCTGGCAACACTGAATGACGGCGCGACTTATTGCTTTTAAAGTGAAATAGCAGCTAAACTAAAAGAATTAGGTGCTTGGTGTCAAAGAACAACTTGTAGAGTAGACTTCAATGTTTAATTTGGTTAACAATAAAACCCATGTTATCACAAATTTCAGAGAGAAAATTGCAGTCAAGTTCTCAAAAACATTTGATTTCACATTTGTTCCTTTCTAAGTGCTTCTTATTTTCTCTAGTTTGACGTTTTAAAGACACTATTAATTACTAAATTTTCTCAGCTTTTTAACGAAATCAACAGAAATGAGCTAGCTATCATACTTCTTGTGATAGATCTCGTTAAAGACAAACATAACCGAAAACTGAAAAATTGAATAACTCTGCAGTAGTTGGATTTTGACCATATGCGTAGAAGGATTTTTTTCATCAAATAGGGTCCTCTATCACCCCTTGAAGGATTTTAAGTGAGCTACCGAACACCCTGTATACGAGGGTAAATATGTTTCTCATATGTATGTATAACATAACCTGGCGCACCTTTCCCTTGAGCTTCTCAAAAATCGTACGGAACGAGTTGCTCAAGTTTTAAGATATGGACCAAAAAATATTTCTGACATAAGTGTTTAACTTTTTGGGCATTATTGAAGCCTTATACATCTCTCTCTCTATATTTCTATCTCTGGCTTCTCTACTCTCTGTCTCTATTCTTTCTTGTCGCTCTTTCTCTTACTTTCTCTTTATTCTCTCTCTATCTCTCGATTCTCTCTCTTTCTGTTCTCTCTTTCTATTCTTTCTTTCTATTCTCTTTTATTCTCTCTATATTCTTTCACTCTCTATTCTCTCTTCCTCTTTTCACTCTCTATTCTACCTCTCTATTTTCTTTCTTGCTCACTCTCTCTCTCAACTCTTTCTCTATCGTCTCTCTATTTTCTCTCTATTCTCTTTCTCTTTTCTCTTTTCTCTTTCTCTATTCTTTATTCTCTTTCTCTATTCTTTCTCTCTATTCTTTCTCTCTATTCACTCTCTTTTCCTCCCTTTTCTCTTTTTCTCTTTTTCTATCGTTCCTCCTTTCTATATTCTTTCTTCTATTCTCTCGTTCTATTCTTTCTTTCTATTTTTTCTTTCTATTCTCTCTCTCTCTCTCCATCTATTCTCTCTCTCTGGAAATTTTCTTTTTTCCTCTTCTCTATCTCTATTCTTTTTCTATTCTCTTTTCATTCTCTCTCTCTTTTCCCTTTCTATTCTTTCTCTATTCTCTCTCTCATTATTCCCTCTTTCTCTTTATTCTCTCTTTCTCTTTATTCTCTCTTTCTCTTTATTCTCTCCCTTTCTTTAAACTCTCTCTATCTATTCTCTCTCTATTTTCGATCTTTTCTCTCTATTTGCTCCCTATTCTCTCTCTATTCTCTCTAATATCTATAATATCTCTCTATTCTCTTTCTCTCTTTTCTCTCTGCTTTCTCTCTATTCTCTATCTACTTTCTCATTAGTCTTTCTCTTCATTCTATCACTCTCTTTTTTTCTTTCTTTTTCTCTTTTCCAATTCTCTTTTTCTCTCTCACTCTCTTTTCTTATTCTCTCTATTTTCTCTCTCTCTCTATTTTCTCTCTCTTCGTTCTCACTCTCTATTTTCCCTCTCTTTCTTTATTCTCACTCTCTATTTTCTGTCTATTCTCTTTCTCTCTCTATATACACACTCTCTTTCCCTCTTTATTCTCTCTCTTTATTCGCTCTTTCTCTTCATTCGCTCTCTATTCTCTCCCTCTCTCTAAACTCGCTCTATCTATTCTCCCTCTATTTTCGATTTATTTTTTCTCTATTATTCTCTCTCTATTATTCTCTCTCTATTCTCTCTTTAGTCTTTCTCCTCATTCTATCACTCTCTTCTCTTTCTTTCCTTATCTCTTCCCCAATTCCTTCTTTCTCTCTCTCTCTATTCTCACTCTCTATTTTCTCTCTATTCTCTCTCTATACTCTCTCTTCTCTCTCTTCTTTTCTCTTTCTCTCTCTCTCTCTCTTTTCTCTCGCTACTTAATTTTTTTCTCTCTTTTCTCTATTTTTCTTTTTCTCTCATTTTCCCTTCCTCGCTATTTTTCTTGTTATTTCTCTCTCTCTGCCTCTTTTACTGTATATTTCTGTTTCTTTTACTTATTTCTTCCAGTTTTTGTTATTTTCTAGTTTTTCTCCACTGATTGAAAACTATACTCTTATACATACATCTACAAAAGAACTCGTTACATTCCACTATATTTGAGACATAATCACTTGATTTAGAAGTTATAATTAGGTCGTAACAAATTTTAGTTTCTTTTGTTTTACCCTCATCAAAAATTTTGAAAACTGAAAGAGGAAGTAGAAAAAAGTTAGTTTATGTTTTTTTTTAAAATATCGTTCTTTCGACAGCGTATATGTTCGCCCCCCTTACTTGCCTAGCTTACCTTGGACATAAAAATAATTCGAAACTAGTATCACTCATATTTGTTAATTAGATTCAATTAGATTCAATTAGATTAAATAGACTATTCATTAAAAATTCAAAAAGAGAGTAAGCCTTCATTTTTAGCAGTATTTTCAAGGGTCTGCTACGAAAGGCAGAAAATCAAAAGGTAGAATCACGAAAAGCAGAATTACGAAAGGCAGAATATTTCATAAGGCAGAATAACGAATGACAGAATCACAAAGAGCACGAATGACAAACAAAAAACCTAAATTAATCCACCTAGCGGGAAGACTCAGCCTTTCTCCTTCAAACTTATAATTTGTTAAAATAGATTTACTCCAACACTTAAAAAATACACCTTGATTATTTTTGCTGGATTTGTTATTCATTCTAAACAACAAATTTTTGGTAGCCAACAGCACAACTATACCGAACATTTAAAATTTAACATAGCATCGGCTTCGTGCAACACTGGCACAACTCAAAATTTTGCATTTTTGAGTTTTGAGTACTGTTAAGTTTCATTATACTTTCGAAAATCACAAAAATTCCAGAAATCGAAAATCAAAAATTTGAAAATCACAAAAATTCCAGAGTTATGAGTAGAAGTGCCTTTTCTGCACAAATCGTAATTTCTCCATAAAGTTAATAAAAATGAGGTTTTAGCTTGGACAAAGTGAGCACGTAATATGTGCATAATAGACCCAAAGGTGTTTAATAAGGATTGGTAATCTTAAACTTCAAAGTTTTCTTGAAAATCGAAAAATAAATTTTTGACACAAATTTTCAAACGCGTTTTTCTTGAAACTATGTTTTTTGAGTTGTGCCAGTGTTGCACGAAAGCGATGATATGAATATGAATTAACACATATACATGCAAATAACATTAAATTCTTTCAACTATATGCGATTTTGTTTTTGATTGTGGTATAATCGATTTGTACTCATATACTGCCTATAAATATTCATATTCTTTAAGTCAACGTTAGTCAGTAGATTTCAAATAATGTATAATTAAATGTTGTTCCTTATACATTAATTTGAATGATCTTATCAGTGAAATTGAAATTCTTCAACGCAGTTGATATTACTGATCGTTTCTGAGAGGCATTTAATGAATGGCCAAATACCAATCAATATGGGTTCTTGAAACCTGGATTATACCCAGTGGCCAGAATCCGACCTAAAACCCAATTTTCAATCCAGATGACCACTTATGGCTGCCTGATTATCATAGAATCATAAAATCAATCATAAAGTTGCCGAACTGCCTAATTTGTTTCTATGGCGAAGATGGCGACAGTTTCCGATCAACAGCCTAAAGTGACAAATATCATCCAATACGATTTGGGGAAGCGGTATGATACCCTGAGGCCAGAATCATCTTCAGACGCCATTTTAAATTTCTAGACAGTAGCTTCCGGTTTCTACCAGTCCAAAAGGGACAAACATTACCCAATGTGAGTTTTTCCGTACCCGGGATGATGCTCAGAGACCAGGAAGCAATTTCATACTTCATTTCGAAATCCGAATTTGCGACACCTGTTTTCTTTAAATAAGCCGTATAACCTTCGAAAGAAGAGATTTCCAATATTTTTACAATTTAACACACATGGATAAAATAAAAGTCCGATTACACTGGTCAACACAAGTGTTGCCCCGAAGGTCAAACTAAGAAAAAATGAAAAATTATAGCTTTTCCTGTGAATTTTTTTCTTTCTATGGCAACTATTATGAGCATTATAGCAGCATTTTTTCGATTTTGTCAACTTGTCATAAAGCAACTAAAACTTCAATTTAAAACTAAGATTGTTGAAATCAGTGATGCCAACTTTGGCAAAACGAGTGAATTTGATAAAGTTTGCTAAACACGTTTCTTTTCATAACCTTCGAACTACATGTTTAATCAGCATAAAATACGTTATTTAGGGGTTTTAAAGACAGCCCGATCATTTGATACCTATTTTGTTCAAATCGGTTGTGTAGTTTCTGAGATACTGGAGTTTCATAACTTTTACATTTTGATACATAACAGACAAAGTTACAGTACGATTATAATAAAACTCAATAGGGTTTTATCAGGCAACTAAACCTTTCTATTGCAACTTATTTTGTAAAAATCGGTCCATCCATCTCTGAGAAAAGTGGGTGAGTTCAAACAGTCTTAGAAACATGTTTCTTGTCATAGCCTGATTTCACATTATTATACATAACGGACAAAGTTAAAGTAACAAAAAAATTCAATAGGGTCTGATGGGGCAACAAGACCTTCCATATGACACTAATTTTGTGAAAATCGGTCCAGCCATCTCTGAGAAAAGTGAATGAGTTCAAACGGTCTTTGAAACACGTTTCTTTGCATAACTTTTGAACTACATGTCCAATCATTATAAAATTATTTCACAAATGGTTAAAAAAACAAGCCCGTTCTTTTGATACCAATTTTGTTCAAAACCGTTATGTAGTTTCTGAGATAATGAAGTTTTGTGATTTTCACATTTTGATACATAACCTCGAAACAAAAAATCCGATTACGATAAAATTCAATAGGGTCTTATGGGGCAACTAGACCTTTCATTTGCAATTAGTTTCATGAAAATCGGTCCAGCCCTCTCTGAGAGAATCGAGTGAGATTGGGAGACCGTTACATACATACACACACACACTTACACACACACATACAGAAAATGCTCAGCTCGTCGAACTAAGTCGATTGATATACGAGATTCGACCGTTTGGAGCACTTTTATACCTTTGGTTTTTTCAGTGCTTGCTATACTCGGCTCGGATCGCGGATACCACAGCGGTTATGTGCCGCCTCGGTTCCTTGCCCTCGATTATGCATCTTCGCCGCATGAATTGTTTTATGTTAATTATACCCAACAAGCCGTTGAGATTAGTATAAGTTATACCTGACATCGAAAAATTACTCTGCGCGATGCCGTGAGAGTCTTGAGGACCTGAGCCAAACCAGTTTGCGCGTTTCTGATCTTATAATTAGGCTTGATGTTCACTTCCCATCAAAACTAGTCATTACTTGCGACCAGTTATTATGTCTGGTTACCAAATGATATTAAATAATAAATGTAGAGTAGCAGCTTTGGTACCGTGACCAGTATTCGCATCACGCACTTGGCTATCGTGAGTCAGGTTTTGCTTCCAGTGATTCTGCCTTTCATGCCCTTCGAAATTCTGCCTTTTGGAATATTCTACCTTATGTGTACGGTCATAATGTTCTGCCTTTCATGGTTCTGCCCTTCGTGCTTCTGCCTTCTGTGGCGAACCCATTTTTAATAAGCCATCCGTGCCATGTGCATTTAGGTTTTCATTGTAGAAATATTTTCTCGCTTTGCGTTTTGTGACCTTAGGTTGGCGTTGGGCTTTGAACTCTGATTTTATAAAGGAAGCTCAAGCATTTCAATAAAGAAGTGTTACTGACTCAACGAAATTATTTAAATATGTTAATCGGCTGTGGTTAAGATAATTTGTAAATAGTTTTTATTTTCTGCTATCATCCAAAGATGTACTAACTTTCCTACAATTTGAGTAATTTCTTAGTCCTCGAAAAAGTTTTGGTGGCTTTGAATCTAATGTAGAAGCTGTCTTGTTTGACGCACATCCAGGTTTCTCTTTTACGTGTGCTAAGGCGTCGTACACAAATTACGTAACGCTAAAAACCTAGATTTCAGACCCCCTCTCCCCCTGTGTAACAATACGTAACGCAGACTTAACCCTCCCACCCCTTAATGCGTTACGTAATTTGTGTACGACGCCTAACCTGAGTCCAATGCAAGACTTTTTCATATATATTTTGTTTTTCTTAAATGTTCAGGTTCAGGTTTTGTTACAACAAATAATTTTTGGTGGTGAAAATATTTTTTTAATATTTCTGGTTCACTTTTTATAAATTATATACCATTTTCAATACAACGTGTTTGGGTTAATTATTTATACATTAATTTTAGGCAAGATTTAGAATCTTTGCGTTGTGCCTGTGATATCTTCTTTATGTTTATATGTTTCGCGATAATTTGAAGTACAAGGGGTGCCACAGGACAAGGTGCAAGCAAGGTGGCTCGATCAAGTGGAAGACGACCGGCGGGGCCTCCGCAGACGACATGGCAGCCATGGACCGAATTGAATGGAGACGACTTCTTCGAACAGCAAGAGACACTTCCCTCAATCCCGGCATAATGGGATTTTAAGTTCTTTATTTTGGAAAGAAATCTGTGATTGAAATAGAGTTGGCATTTACGTTGCAAAAAATGCTCTAATCAAATCTATTTTTGAATATCGAAGTTTCATTGATTCGAAACAAGTAGAGAGCAAGATACGTGTATAAAAATAACCTCGATCTCTAGTTTGTGTCGCAGACAACCAGCAGACAAGTGTTAGTGAAGTTTGATTCGGACGACTGGTTAAAAAATATCATTTGATTTATCCGTTCCCCTATATTTTTTCAACATTTAACCACATTCCTCCCTTCGGACTGAGCACCAAACTCGACGGGTCTATTTCCAGTGGAACCGACACTCGGGCCCCCAACCGGAATCGGAACTTCAACAGTAAGTGTGCCATTCCTATTCGGGCTTGCATCATTCCGAAGCGCAAACCGATGCAGCTGCGTGGTCCATCACCAAAGGGAATAAAAGTCATCGGATGACGGAGCGCAGTCTGTTCCGGCTCGAATCGATCGGGATCGAATCGTTCGGGATCCGGGTAGTACGCAGGATCATGATGGATGGCGTGCACCGGAATCATGACCTGACAACGTTTATCCAGCACTATATCCGTATCGGCTACCTTGTAGGGTTTGGTGACATTGCGGAATACGTTTACTATGGGTGGATACTTTCGAAGGGATTCTAAAATAACAAAATCGAATTAAATTTTTAAACAATTCAAAGCCAGTCAGCAACAGACCGTGAATACAATTCTCAAGATATTTCATATCGTGCACCGCTTCATACGTCATCGAACCGTGTTTTTTCAAAACATCAATCACATTCTGTCTCGCCTTATCCTGCAACGTTTGATTGTTGGCCAACTCAAACAAACAAAACGTCATCACCGTGGAAGAAGTTTCGAATCCTGCCGCGAAGAACAAAAACGCCTGTGCCGCCGTTTGATTGAACGTCAGCCTATCCGATTGGTCTTCTTGACTCGGATCGCCATTCTTCAACTCTATCAACAAATCCATGAAATCATTTCGGCGCACATTATTTGTCTCTCTATACTCAATGGTATCGCGAACTGCACCCATGAAGAAATCACTCACATCTTTATTCAAAACACGCATTCCGAACCACCGTGCCACATCTCGGAACATCAAACCGAAGAAAATCTTCAGCAAGGTCAGCAACCCCTGGGGAAATGCTTTACGTCCCATTACCCGGAACTTTGCCTGCGGATCCTGCAAACTATTACACTCCAATCCGAAAGCGCACGTTCCAATAACATCGGTCGTATAGCGGGCCAGAAAATCTTTAATTTCAATCTCCTGCATTTTACCGGCTTCGGCTCCCAGAGACTGTTGAAAACGTTCGGCGACGGCGGTCACAGTCGGAAACATCATTTTCATCTTACCGGAAGTGAAGGTCGGTGTGAGCTTACTTCTCAAATATTTCCACTTAGCGCCCTCCAGTGAGAGCAAATGTGCCGTCAGAGGGTCATCCTTCTCGTTGTAGTACAAACCTCGATCGTGGAAGTACTGGAAATCCTTAATCAAAACATCGCGCACAAAATCCAGCTCCAGTGCCATCGCCACCGGGTTTATGAAGAAGAAAATTCCACCCAACTTTCTTCCGGGGCTCTTCAGCTGTTCGTACTGTCGCTTCGCCAGGGCGGACAAATGCTGGCTGTTTAGGTTTTGTAAGTTCCCGAACGGAAAGCGTCCCGGTAGATGGGGAACGCCCCGCTTCTGCCAGTATGCGTACCGGTCTCGGAACCAGTAGACAGGCAGCAGGGCGGCGGCTAGCACAAAATAAATCCACATACTTATGTTTGTTATTAACTGCGTGCGCAGTTGTACACTTCTCAGCTAGACTGAAGGTTTTTATATGTGAAGCCAAATTTACCCTGTGCGATAGGTGCTCTTATCTCTGTCGGTGATTGTTATTGGAAATAATTGTCCAGACCGGTTCGCAGTTGTTTTGATCGGAACAATACATATAAAGTTTTCGGTGCGATGTGAACTCATTCTTATCAATGAGTTATGCGAGCAATGATATCTAATTCAATTGGCGTGACTAGCAAAAGTTACCTTCATGACTAGCTATTTTTTGAGCTCGCTCAATTCTATGGCGAATTTACGAAATCAATAACATCCTATATTGCGCTGTAAATATTATAAATTTTATAATGAACCCATGAAAAAATTATACATGAAATTAGGGTATGTACATGAAATTTGCGAAGTTGAAAAATCGAGATGTGTTGTTATGGGAAAAATCTTTGGTTTACAAATAAAAAACACACATTCTGGGACACCCTTATGGAAATGGATGGAAAACCATCAAACACCTAACCGGTGCTTCTAATGAAAAACATTCTAGCTTTAGGTTAGATTTAAGTTTAGCTCGTAGTCGGCAGCGAGGATAAAAAATTTGCTTTTAGTTATTAAGATATATTATAGAGTAACAAATTAGATATAAAACATTAAACATTAGTTTGTATTTGTGCCGTGTCAAATAAATGATAGATGAAGAAAAAAAAGTGATAACAATGGCTAACGGTGATAAATAATATGCTTTAATACTACCTTCATACTCCATTTTCATTTTTGTATATAATATTTGAATTTTAGAAAAGAAGAAATCCCCCAATTGCCTAGAGGCGAGTTACATATATTGACAATAACCTTTAAGGAAAGTATTTTAATAATTTTGTTTTTATTATTTCATTCAAATTTCAATGTTTTTAAATTTTCTGCAAAAAGAACCAATAAAAACAAATGAACCTTTTTAATGGCAAAAAATACTGTTCAAACAAAGTAATTCAACCGTAAAGCGCTGGTTTACTTAATTTCGTCGTGAAGGAGATGGACCCGAAAGGCTGACTAGAGCAGAAAGACCAGAAAATATCCAATAAAAAAAAACTGCTAAAGGATTGCAAAATGAAATTTAGTGAGCTATGTAAGACCGTAGGCATCTCAGAGGAATGCGTTGGTCATTTCATTCATGATTGTTTACACACGAAAAAGCTGTGCGCGCGATGGCTGCCGCGTTTCTTAACTATCGCACAAAATAATTAACGTGTCAAAATTTTTGACGGAGAATTTGACACGCGATAGAAAGGAATTTTCACGACGATTTTTTTATGAAGGATGAAATATGGACCTCTGAACTTCTGAGCCCAATCGGAAGTCGGCAGAGTGTCTTGAAAGTCATCCGGTGTTTCGTGTGACTATTTTCTGTTTCCCGGGTTGAAAATACGGTTCTCTGGCAAGCGATTCCACTCGAATGAAGATATGAAGTTGAAAACAAATGACGGTTTTTAAAGGAATTGATATGCAGTGAAACTAGCATCAAAATGTTAGAAGACTACTACAATAAGTGTATTACTCTAGACGGAGATTTTGTCGAAGATTTAGACAGTTATTTTCACAAAAATTATCGTTTGTTAATTAGTACAAAGTTACAAAGTTCGCTTTGACAAGTGAATCGTCATGAGTTCGAACCTCACTACCTAATCCCTCTTTAACGAAAAACTCTAGAGAAAAAGTCGCAAACAGTTGAATGAATACCTGCCGATACTTGGGAGGGCAAATAACGAGGCTCGGTAAAGTAGAGCAGTAGAGTCTATACAGAGTGAGATAGAGAGAGATATATATAGAGAGAAAGAGAAATAGAGAGAGATAAATGAGCCGTTGAGAACAAAAGTGGTACATGTGCCTTTGAGTAAATTTTTCAGGAAACGCGATAAACGAAAGCACTCAAATAGTAAATTATTTTCAACAATTTTTTCCAACATAACTGCACTAAATCATCGCTGGAAAGGTTTCGAAAGACGGTACATGAAAGCATAACGAGTTCTGGTTAAGAAACTCACACAAACTTCAATGAAAAAACATGTACCATTTTGGTTCTATGGGAAAAATAATGGCAACCAGGAAACGTTAGGAGCAAAAGTGGTACATGTCCAGTGCGAGCATGAAGGATGCATTATAGCTCTCTAATCTTAGGACGTAGAACATTTATGTCTTCAGCAGAGTTGTCCAAGTTATTGAGTACTATAGAATAATAATCTGTTTGTTAAGGAATTCTGTCTCTTCGTGGCGCTAGTGTATATGTATTTGTTAACAGCATACGAGATGATACTGAAATAGGTAAAATGCTTTCTGTTACAAAATAGTCACGGGTACACTAGCGCCACGTAGTGAGAAAATTCCAAAGCAGACAGATATTCATCTGAAAGTACTCAATCACTTGACCAACTTTGCTGAAGACATGATTGTTTTATATCCTGAAATCCTCAACTTACAATTCCTCTAACATGCACAGATTGGATATGTACCACTTTCGCATTCAACGAAATGGTGATTATGTTCATTACCAAAAATTGTGTTGGCTATAACTTTGGTTTAGGCTATCAGATCTCGGTTTTTTGGATATTCTAGTGCATTATTGCCCTCTGCATCAATTTATGCAACAAACCCAAAAAGTGTAAAAATGGCACATGTACCACTTTTACTCTCAACGGCTCAAATAGAGAGAAAGAAAAAGAGAGAGAGAGAGAGATAGAGAGTCAATAAGTTCGAATACAACATTTATCGTTATGTAGATGCGCACTATATGCATTCTGTATGTTAGTATTGGTGCCAGTTTATATAGGCTAATCAACGTGCACGGTGTCGACTTGCTGTCATTTGTTGTTTGTTTACCACGCACGATGAAAGAGTATCGTGACGTAGTAGTATAGCACTTTCGCTGCACGCATGTTAGAAGTTCGTGTCTTCAAATAAGAAATTGCTCATCTTGGAACAGCCATTCGCCAGCATCCCCCCGTCTCTCATAAACATCCCACGGTTCATCTCTGGGGGTGGAGGGGGGAGAGTAAATGATTCGCAAATAGAGAGAGATGGAGATAGGAAGAGATAGATAGATAGCAAGAAACAAAGAAATAGAGAGAGAGCGAGAGAGCGAGAGAGTGAGAGATCGAGAGAGAGTGAGAGATCGAGAGATCGAGAGAGAAAGAGATAGAGAGAAAGAGAGATAGAGAGATAGAGAGATAGAGAGATAGAGAGATAGAGAGATAGAGAGATAGAGAGATAGAGAGATAGAGAGATAGAGAGATAGAGAGATAGAGGGATAGAGAGATAGAGAGATAGAAAGATAGAGAGATAGAGAGATAGAGAGATAGAGAGATAGAGAGATAGAGAGATAGAGAGATAGAGAGATAGAGAGATAGAGAGATAGAGAGATAGAGAGATAGAGAGATAGAGAGATAGAGAGATAGAGAGATAGAGAGATAGAGAGATAGAGAGATAGAGAGATAGAGAGATAGAGAGATAGAGAGATAGAGAGATAGAGAGATAGAGAGATAGAGAGATAGAGAGATAGAGAGATAGAGAGATAGAGAGATAGAGAGATAGAGAGATAGAGAGATAGAGAGATAGAGAGATAGAGAGATAGAGAGATAGAGAGATAGAGAGATAGAGAGATAGAGAGATAGAGAGATAGAGAGATAGAGAGATAGAGAGATAGAGAGATAGAGAGATAGAGAGATAGAGAGATAGAGAGATAGAGAGATAGAGAGATAGAGAGATAGAGAGATAGAGAGATAGAGAGATAGAGAGATAGAGAGATAGAGAGATAGAGAGATAGAGAGATAGAGAGATAGAGAGATAGAGAGATAGAGAGATAGAGAGATAGAGAGATAGAGAGATAGAGAGATAGAGAGATAGAGAGATAGAGAGATAGAGAGATAGAGATAGAGATAGAGATAGAGATAGAGATAGAGATAGAGATAGAGATAGAGATAGAGATAGAGATAGAGATCGAGATCGAGATAGAGATAGAGATAGAGATAGAGATAGAGATAGAGATAGAGATAGAGACAGAGATAGAGATAGAGATAGAAAGAAAGAGAGGATTGAGAAAGAAAGAGAGAGAGAAATAGAAAGAACGATAGAGAAAGAGAAGGAGAGAAAGAGAGAGAAAAAGCGACAGAGATAAGAGAGAGAAATATTATAGCAGAAATAGAAACAATATAAATGCGAATTAAAGCAAGGAGAAAACGGAAAAAGGAAACATTGGAACAGAGATGAAATGATACAAATTTCACTTTCAGGTTCCAAACTACTTGAGATTCGGCAGGTTCAGTTCCAAACTACTTGAGATTCTGGTAGGAGTAATCATATGTTCTGCTTCCGAATCTATGAATTCAATAATGGCACAACTCAAAATTTTGCAGATTTGAGTTATTGATGGCAAACAATGCCAAATACTATACAGTTTCATCTTACAAAAACCCGTTTCCAAATTCACAATAATTCCAGAAATCTAAAATATCCCTAAAAATACTGAAAAAGGGGGTTACAACTCTTATAACATGCTTATTACATGCACATGATAGACCCTAACAAATTTTTATAACAATTTCCAATTAACTAGCTTCATGTAAATTTTTCCCGAAATAGTATATGTTATTTCAAAACAAGTACTGGTATGTGCTCCAGTAAACCTCTATGGCTATTGGTGAAATTTCTATCGTCTACTTCATGAAATAAATTCGATAATTCTATAAGGTACTCTGAGGTACATTGGGGTGAAATTGATCACCATTGAAATCCATACATTCTTTTGGCAATGTGCTTTTTTTCGATTTGCTTAAGATAAATTATGATATCTGTGCTGAAAAATATCTTTTACAGCTAGTTTGGAAACGAAAATAACGATATTTCAGGTTAAAATTTGTTTATTTTGGTTCACGAGTGGCTTGTTGCTAAATTTGCTCTTATTTTTTCGTCGTTAGACCGATTTCAATTCGGTTTGTTGCAAAACTCAAAAACTAGCTCTGAAATTAAAATCTTCGTGTTTTCCTGCGAATTCATCAGTATTTCTTTAATGGTGTGGAATGATTATTGTTGAGAATTACATTTTTTGAGCTTTTATCAAACTTTACTCACTTTTCCAAATTTAACGTAATTAACCCTCAACTATGATTACTTTAAATAAATTAAATACTTTTTTTGTTATTTGGAAACTTGTTTGGTCAAATTTGATTGAGTTTTGACTGAGTTAGAAGAATTTTTCGAAAATATGAAAAATTGCACTTTGGCATGTATGTGAAACATGCAAAAGTTGCGTCAAGGACACGTTAACATTGCCTTGTGTTGGAAGAGCAATATCTTTTGATTAGTATTTTTTATTACGAATTTTCAGGTGATCAATTTCACCCCATTCCACGTTATTGATTTAAAGACCGCCTTCGACCGTTTTGACTATCGAATACTAATTGCAAAATTGAATCGCTTAGGAGCCCTATCATTTCTCACATGTTGGCTAGTGTCATACCTGGTTAATCGTCGCTTTTGTGTGAAGCTTGTTGCGACGAAATCCAATTATTTAACAAACAGCTCTGATGTTCCCCAAGGTAGTAACCTTGGCCCATTATTATTCTAGTTATTTTTCAACGACATATCCCGCTTGCTTCCCCTTGGAGCTAGATTAGTGTATGCTGATGACTTGAAAATATAATTAATCATACGGAACATTAAAGACTGCAATTTCAGAATATGATCGATCACTTTCAAGATTGGTGCCTGAAATGTCGTATTATATCGTTCACCCGAAAACTGCACCAATCATATGCAATCACCAAATCTGCGGCCCTCAACTTGAGCGTATATATTCAGTGAAGGATCTGAGGGTCATCCTGGACACAAGTCCCACTTTTCGCGATCATTATTCAACGTAATTGCAAAAGAAAATCGCAATCACTGTACCATTGTACAATCCTCCCTCGAGACTGCATGTGTATAATGGAGTCCTTATACGGATCTATGGATTGCTCGGTTCGAAGATTTTCAGAAGAAATTCCCGAGATTCGCCCTCAGGCTGCTTCCTTGGAACAATGCAGCCAGCATACCGCATAACAATATCCGGTATAGACTTCTAAAGAGAAATAATCGCGGCAAAATTGTCAATAGGTGTTGTTGCCGCACCTATATTACAGGACCAATTAAATTGGTATGTGCCATCAATTCCTCTACGCCGGAGAGACCCGCTTAGGTTGGGGTTCTGGGGAACGGAATACGGACCATTATTATTATAATACACCATTATTATTATAAATTATGGTGTATATTATTATAAAGACAAAACTACAACTTTGCCGAAAACGTCACATCTACGAAAAAATATTTGTAATAATCTATACCCATACGTCGAGTTTCAAAAAATGAAACCAATAGCACAAAATGGCATACCATGTCCATCGAAACGCCTATGCAAAGTTTCAGCCAAATCAAAAAAGACAATAAAAAAATAAAACTGGGACATTTTTTTGTGGAACTTCTAAATGATGGTGCCGTTTCTTTCAACGTTCGCTCTTTGTACTGCATTTTCCAAGACAATGTTAAACAAATGGTTTGAAAGTGCGTCCCCTTGCTTCAGTCCATTCAACGTCACGAAAGCAATTGATGTCTCGTTCGCTATTCGTATGCATGATGTCGATTCCTCGAGCGTCATTCAAACCAACTTCATCATTTTCGTCGGTATAAGGTTTTCTAGCCTTATCTGCCACAACTATTAACGCTTGATTGAGTCGTACGTCGCCTTGAAATCCACAAACAGATGGTGAATATGCAGATTGTATTCCCAGAATTTATCTAGAATGGGTAGGGCACAATCTATACTCAAACTGTTCCTGTTCCGCTCTTCTTCATTCTCTTCATTGAGCAGTGCTTGGAGGTGTTTCCTCCACCAAACTGTAGCCATATTTTTTCACAGTCCATCTTCTCTTCAACCACCGTTGTAATGCAACTTCGATGTTTGGTCCTCGACATCCGTAACGTCCGAAAAGTATTGATCATTTGGTCGCCTCTTCGTGTGTTTCCGAATATTTGAACGTGGAAAGTAGATGTTACAGATCACCATTCCCCTGGCCGCTGCAAAGTTTATCAGCCTCCGGTCGTTATCATAGGTTGACGGATGGAGACTGTGTTTACCAATGATTGGTAGGAAAAAATCTTCTTTTTCGACATGTGCGTTTCCATCGTCGATAACGAATGCTCGGCCTTATCGTAGAACTCGTTTCTTACTACATCGTGCTTATCGTTATTTGGTGCGTAGGTCTTGATTAGGCTGTAGTTGAAGTAGAATCTGGTACCTCGTTCTGTTGATTTCTTGTCTCCATTGTAGTAGATGTTCTACTTAAAAGGAGTGTTTGCATTTGGCCACCGAATCTCCTGAATCGCCAAGATTTCTACTCCCAGTCGCTTTAACTCTCAAGAAAGCAGGATAGCCCGTGCCGGTTCAAAGAGTGTTCGAACGTTCCAAGTGCCTAGATTTCAATCCTTTATGCTTTCTCGTGTGGATCGTTGCTGTGGTCTTTGCCGATTGATCCTTCCTGTCTATCTGTTACGTTCGTTATTCGAATCCTCTCCAGGGCTGCGGTACCTACATCTCTTGGTGAGGCTGTCACCAACGCTGGCGAGAGACAGTGTTGTAGTTATTTAGCAGCTGCATTATAGCATTGTCCAGGGGGTATCACGAGGAGGCTCACTACATCACCCCCACGAGCTGGAATAATATAAGCTAGTTTCTTTTATTTGCACGAGGAGAGGTGTACCATTTATGGCAATACTTCAGAAATGTACTAGTCATGAACCAGTTTTGGCTAATGAAGTTTAAATAGACTAGATATATCCATAACTTGTCATAACTGGCTCCTCTACGCTATATAAAAATACTGTCCGTACAACTGGTTATTTTGATTATGTTGCACTGAACAACATACACATGTAGAATCATACGATGAATTTTGATTAATTTACAGCAGAACAGCTCGTGGGTGACAATCTGTAAGCTATGGTTTGCTACCTCTATTGAAAGTAGCCGCCGGAGAATTTATTTTTCGGATATTATGAATGTCTTACGTTGCTTTTGGACAAGTTTTTACCATCATTTTTGAGTTCAGCAATCAGTTTTTGGAGTTAAAATTTTGCTACAAGGAGTATTAGAAAGTTACTTGACTAACATTTGGAGGGAGCTCTTGTATACAGAAGAAAATATTTATTCAACAGTTGAATTTATTCATCTTTTTATTGTTGACCTATAAGGAGGACTCACATATCTATCCAACAACTGTAGTTTGGAATGAAACTCATTTTCTATGTTAGTAAATCGCGCGTTACTCACATAGAAAATGAGTTACCTGAAAATTTTCGCAAAACAAAAACTATGGTCTAGACCGTCTCGCAGTTGACATCCTGAATCATGTAAACAAACTCTTTTTTTTGCCGGTCTATCGTATCAATACAGATACCATTTTCAATGTTACGAGCAATCATTCTTATTATCAAACAATATGAGCTGTGATATCCTAATCAGTGTGATTGGCGTGACCAGCGAAATTTTTCTTCATGACGAATTCCACGTCGAGTTTAAAAAGTTCAATAACATTCCATTAAGCACTAGCCTAATTTTGGTATCTTTGGATAGCGCTCGAATTATGTAACAACATTCCGATCATTCATTTAAGCTGGAATCGTTTTTTATCTCATTTGTTTGTTAACAAAAAAAATGCTTATTCTAGTGACGATTAATTGAGATTAAACAATTGCCTTGTTAATTAAATTTTCCCCAAAAGCTAGATGCGTACCTACTTATTCAATTACACGAATCACGAATCACTATCAAGTCATTCGTCACCACTGATAAACCATACAATAACCAGAGCTGAAATTTTGCAGTCTCACCATTTCTCCCGGTTTCTACGCCGGTAAATGATAACGGCGCTCAGGCCGTAACGCAGGTCAAGGTAGACTAATAAAAACATCACAATTGGAGCCGATCACTCTCAGTTTCGAGTGGAATTCCGCGCAGACACAAGCCCGAAATGTTACTCTACGTCGTGTTATCAGTGCTGGTGGTGGCCGTGCTTTGGCTACGCAAACGGTTCGCATACTGGGAGGAGAGAGGCGTTGCCTTTGTTAAGCCTAGGTTTCCCTTCGGTAACCTTAAGGGCATGAGCAGTTCGGAGCATATTTCGATAGTGATGCAAAAGTTGTACCGCGAGCTGAAGGGGCGTGGCCCCATTGGAGGGGTTTTCTTTTTCATCAATCCGGTCGCAATGTTGATGGACTTGGATACGATTAAATGCGTGCTGGTGAAGGACTTTCAGCACTTTCATGACCGCGCGCTGTAAAATAATGAAAAGGATGATCCCCTCACCGGACATTTGGTTGCTCTGGAGGGCACAAGGTGGAGAAATATGAGAACCAAACTTTCTCCTACGTTCACATCGGGGAAGATGAAAATGATGTTTCCGACTATAATGGCGGTGGCGGAAGAGTTTCATGACACACTTTTTCGTGAAGCTGGGATAAGTGAAGAACTCGAGCTTAAGGACATTCTGGCTCGGTTCACTACGGACGTGATTGGATCCTGTGCCTTCGGGTTGGAGTGTAACAGTTTAAAAAATCCGGAAGCTGAGTTCCGCACGATGGGTCGGAAGGTGTTTGCAGTTCAACCTGGAAGGCTTTTGAAATTTTTCTTTGCTACACAATTCCGTAACCTTGCCCGAATGCTGCATGTAAAAGTCGTGGACGCGGATATCACGAAGTTTTTCATGGGTGCTGTCAAAAGCACTGTTGAGTATCGAGAGAAAAACAATATTCAGCGGAATGATTTTATGAGCTTACTGATTAAACTTAAAAATGCGGAATCTTTGGAGGATGGGGTGGCGAATGATGGTTCTGGTGGATTAAGCTTGCAGGAGGTTGCCGCGCAAGCGTTTGTATTTTTCATAGCAGGTTTTGAAACTTCATCGACGGCCATGTCATTTTGTTTGTATGAACTAGCGTTGAATCCTGAATTGCAAGAAAAGGCTCGCAAGGATGTAATCGAAACTATTAAAAAACATGGTTCGATTACGTACGAAGCGGTCAAAGATATGCATTACATTGATCGCTGTCTCAGTGGTAGGTTAAGCTTCGTTCTTGTGATTTGTGGCAAAAAAGTTATTATTTTTTTTTCTTGATTTCAGAATCACTTCGTATGTATCCGCCAGCAAGTACCTTAACCCGGATTGTTACCAAACCATACAAAGTACCCGGCACTAATGTTACACTAAAGCAAGGTTCAACAGTGGTCGTGCCCCTTTACGCCATTCATCGTGATCCAGAATATTTCCCCGATCCAGAACAGTTCGATCCGGATCGTTTTACCCCGGAGGAGGTGGCCAAACGGAATCCGTACTGCTATATGCCATTCGGTGAGGGACCACGAAACTGCATCGGAATGCGATTCGGACAGATGCAAGCTCGCGTTGGATTGGCTTACTTGCTAAAGAGCTTCCGCTTTAGTCTATCGAGCAAAACTATGGTGCCACTGAAAATAGTTCCCGGTGGAGCTGTGCTCGCCTCTGAGGGTGGCCTGTGGCTTCGGGTGGAGAAGCTGTGATCCAGTTTGTGGTTTTGAAATATAACAAAGTTAGGCTATAATTGTAGTCGGAACGGGATACTTAATGGGAAATAATGCAACACCAAGTTGGATTTAGTCACGATGTAATCTGTTAAGAGCAATATTTACGGAATTTGTTGTTGGGAGGAAAAAAGATTCAGCTATAGACAGTATTAATAAAAGTACATTGTAAGATTATGACGCAATCAAAAAGACTGAGCTAAAATCAAATTAAAAATAATTTAATCGATTTTAAAGCATGAAGTGTAATTTGCGTAAATGCAACGTTATATTCTAATTATCAAAACGAATGTATTTGTTTCATGCTTATAAAAGTCACTTCGAGCGAAGTGGATTGTATTGGGATCAACTCTGATGAACCCCTGAAACAGGTTTTCGAACAGATTGCGTAATCTTAGCGGAGGTAACAGTATTTGTCATAGACATATACCTCGCTCTGTGTGCTAACTCATTTACTTCCGTAAACAAATTTCCTAGTTTTCTGAATACTAAAAGAGCTTCTAGTGAATTGTATAAATTATATATTCTAATGAAACAAATATACTTTCAACCCTTATAAATCTATCATATTTCAATATTTCAGTCTCATAACAAACAACGGTTACAATTTTCATCGCTTCTCCACATGCAACCACAATCCTCCCTCGGACGTCAGCACGGCACTGCTGGGATTAATCTTCAGCGGAACCGGTGTCCTGTTGGACAGTGTGAATCGGAAGTCTTTCAGCAAGTACGCCAAACCCACACGGGCCTGCATCAAACCGAAGCGCATACCGATACAGATGCGAGGTCCTTCACCAAACGGAAGAAAACAGAACGGATTTCGGCGCGCTACCTGTTCCGGAAAAAAGCGTTCGGGGTCATACCGTTCCGGGTCGGGATAAAACTCCGGATCGTGATGAAGTCCATAAACCGGAATGATCATCGTCGAGCCTCGCTCGAGAATAAAGTTGCTATTCGGAACCTTGTAATCCTGTGTGACCAACCGAAGAAGATTACTGGCGGGTGGGTATTTGCGAAGAGATTCTGTTGATGAAATTCGTGGTTTATTTTCAACGAAAACTTCATTCTAGTTTGTAACTTACCATTAATGCATTGACCGATGTAGTTCATATCGTGAATTGCTTCGTAGCTCATTGAGCCATGTTTTTTCAGCGCAGCCTGCACATCCTCGTAAGCTTTATCCTGCAGGTCGGGCCTCTGAGCCAATTCATACAAACAGTAGGACATAGCCGTAGACGATGTTTCGAATCCGGCTAGGAAGAATACGAAGGCTTGCGCGGCAGCTTCCTCGATGCTTAGGGCAGACAGCCCATCTTCCTTCTCCGAGGTGTTGGCATTTTTCAACTCAATCAACAAATTCATAAAATCATTCCGTTCGATTTTGTTCTGCTCACGATATTCCACGGTTTGCTTCACTGCACCCATGAAAAATTCCGAAACGTCTGAATCCACTGTTGTCACGTGAAGAGCACGAGCAATAGCTCGGAACTGTTGAGCCAGCACTATCTTAAGCAACTTGAATTTACCAAATTGGAAAATTTTTCTTCCCATCCGTCGAAACTCCGCTTCGGGGCTATGCAAGCTATTACATTCCAACCCAAACGCACAGCTACCGATCACATCGGTGGTAAATCGTGCCAAAATTTCCTTCATTTCAATCTCATCCCCAGTCTTTATCTCTTTCACCATCAATTCCTGAAACTGATCTGCCACACTAATAATCGTTGGAAACATCATCTTCATCTTGCCGGACGTGAATGTTGGTGTCAACTTGGCTCGAAGATTCCTCCACTTTGGCCCCTCCATCGCAAAAAGATGCGCCGACAGTGGATCATCCTTCTCGTTGTAGTACACGGACCGATCGTGAAAGTACTGAAAATCTTTAACCAACACTGTCTTAATGAAATCCAAATCCAAAGCGAGCGCCACCGGATTGATGAAGAAAAAGATTCCTCCGAAAGGACCACTTCCTTTCAGCTGTTTGTAGCACCGTTCCATGATGGCGGAAATGTGCTCCCGGCTGGCCATTCCACCAAGATTACCGGTGGGAAAAGTTGGCTTTATGAACGGAACACCGCGCTCACTCCAGTAGGAATATCGCTTTCGTATCCACCACACGGTTAAGGCTAACGCCGTTAGCACTAAGTAAAGTAGCATTTTGAAACACGTTGACGCGATTGAAGGTTTTTGAATACTGACTGTCAACAGACGGATGGCTGTTTCTTATATGTGGCTTCGCTCTCGGAGGCCGATAATTATAGGTTAACAGGGAGTAGATGATTCAATCTTGCCGCTAGTAAAATGACTTGGCGTTTTCTCGTTGCTACTACCACTACTATTGAAAGATGTTTGTTGTTGTATTATTTGTTTATTTAGTCTGGGAGGCTTAGCCAATTTCTGTGAAATGATCCTTCTTATCTCTCAATTGTTCGTTGATGATTTCGGCACTCTCAGAGCGGTAAGTGTTTGTGTGAGCATTCGAGCACGTGTAGTATTTATTTTGACCGCCTACATTTGGTAGGCTTTGATTGTAAACACGATAGAGGAGTATAGTAAGTATAGGAGTATAATATCAGAAAAAAGAGTTCAACATGCGTTTCAGCAAGATTGAATCGACGCAATGAATCATCGAGCGACATAATAATCGGAAGTCTAGTTCGTATCTTTGAGCATTTTTCGGACAGTCACGGCGACTTGTCAAACAACTTTGTTATTTTTTTTTATTTCATCACTGGACTTCCTGTTGTACAGATGTTTGTTAATCTGCTGGTTTTATTTTGAACAAAATTAGTATAGCGGCAAGTTACTCTCAGGTTAACTTAAACAATAACTCAATAATGTATTGAGAAAATCGCTGCTTTAAAATTCTGTAATTATTCAGAGATTCGAGCATAAATAAATAATGATTTAGGTTTCATTAATTTTCATCATTCAAGACATGTTTGACAGATGTACTTCTGCATTTTAAAAATTATCAATAATCAGTCGTGTTCTTGAGAAAATTTTACGCGAAACACTAACCACCCCGAGTTACTATGAGCAAAACTTGAATTACAGTTTACTGTTTGAGACTTAACGAACGAAAGACACATCTGGTATCTTCTTTTCATTATATCTTCTAGTTAACTATCATCGGAGAAACAGGAGCTTTCTTCTACTGTGGTGATAAAGTTGACGATAGTCAACCTGTTCACAATAAAGAGTCGTTGATTACTGTTAGCGTATCCGGTGGGACGAACTGGAGTAGACCAGTCACTGTGGAAGCCCAATAAATAATTATTGATTAAATTTTTTTTTCCTCATCTATAGTTTATTTGACACGGCACAAATACAATTCAATGTTTAACGGCGCCAATTATATCTGGTAGCTTACTTTCTAAAGTATCTTAATAACTAAAAGCAAATTTTTTATCCTCGCTGCCGACTACGAGCTGAAACTAAATCTAACTTAAGCTAGAATGTTTTGCATGAAAAGCACTGAATAGTTGTTTGATGGTTTTCCATCGCCATAGGTAAGCAGCATATTGAATATGTTCCGCTGCTGGGCCAAGATATTACGGACTGGCATATTGGGTTGTCTCCCTCGGGGCCTGAGAGTATCGTGCGGGTCTAGTTGCTGTTTCCGGATCCGGGGTCTTAACGTGTTCTTGTCGTTTGGTTGGATGTAGGCGGAAGGGGATAGGACTAAACTGGGGCGTGGATGGATTTCAGGAAAACGTATATAAGGGACATGTAGGATAGGTCACGGCTCGCCAAGACATCACGAACAGGAACAGCCGGCTGCCTACCTTCGGCCTGCTGGGAAGCTACTAATCTAGACCTGGCGTCACGGTGTACAGGGCATGACCAAACAACGTGCTCTATGTCGTGATAACCTTCACCACAGGCACAGATACCACTCTCCCCGAGCCCAACACGACGGAGATGCGCGTCAAATCTATAGTGATTGGACATAAGCCGGGACATCACGCAAATGAAATCCCGACCTACATCCAACCCCTTGAACCACGGGTTCGTCGATACCTTGGGGATTATGGAATGTAACCACCTTCCCAGTTTCCCCTTGGTCCAAGAATTTTGCCAACTGATGATCGTATTCTGACGTACAAATGCGAAAAATTCATTAAAGGCAATTGCTCTTTCATAAATATCACCGTTTGTTGCGCCCACCTTAGCCAAAAAGTCCGCTTTCTCATTACCCGGTATCGAGCAGTGAGAAGGGACCCACGCTAAGGTAATCTGAGTAGATTTTTCGGATAAAGCACTCAGATGTTCCCGTATTTTCCCCAGGAAATACGGAGAGTGCTTAACATCTTTCATCGATCGGAGAGCCTCAATGGAACTGAGACTGTCCGTAAAGATGAAATAATGGTCCGTGGGCATTTTTTCGATAATCCCTAGGGTGTACTGAATTGCAGCTAATTCTGCGACGTAAACAGAAGCAGGATTATCGAGCTTATGGGAGACGGTTAAATTGTTATTGAAGATACCGAAGCCAGTGGACCCATCAAGAAGTGATCCGTCAGTGTAGTACATATTGTCGCAGTTGATGTTGCGATATTTATTGGAAAAAATTTTGGGGATCTGCTGCACGCGTAAATGATCCGGGATTCCACGAGTTTCTTCTATCATGGATGTATCGAAAAACACAGTAGAATCAGAAGTATTTGATAAGTCGACACGATTTGGAATATTCGAAGAAGGGTTAATATTTTGGGACATGTGATTGAAATACAATGTCATAAAACGGGTTTGAGAATTAAGTTCGATTAACCTTTCAAAATTTTCAATCACGGGACGGTTCAAGACCTCACATTTGATAAGAATACGAGAAGACAGGCTCCAGAAGCGGGTTTTCAATGGTAGTACTCCAGCTAAGATCTCCAAACTCATCGTATGGGTCGATTGCATGCAACCTAAGGTGATACGCAAACAACGATATTGTATTCGCTCCAGTTTGATCAAATGTGTGTTTGCTGCGGAGCGGAAGCAGAAACACCCGTATTCAATAACAGACAATATCGTTGTTTGGTAAAGCCTTATAAGGTCTCCTGGGTGGGCTCCCCACCATTGTCCGGTTATTGTACGAAGAAAATTCACTCTTTGTTGACATTTTTTCATCAGATACCTCACGTGACAACCCCAGGTGCCTTTAGAGTCGAACCAGATACCAAGATATTTGTGTAGCAAAACCTGAGAAATCGTTTTACCCATTAATTGTGTTTGAAGCTGAGCAGGTTCATGCTTCCTAGAAAAAACTACTATCTCAGTCTTCTCCGGAGAGAATTCGATACCTAGCTGTAAAGCCCAAGCAGACAAATTGTCCAAGGTATCTTGCAATGATCCTTGCAAATCGGCAGCTTTGGCTCCTGTAACAGAGATTACACTGTCGTCTGCAAGTTGTCTTATCGTGCATGAATTTGCCAGACATTCGTCGATGTCATTTACATAAAAGTTGTAAAGAAGGGGGCTTAAACATGAGCCCTGGGGAAGCCCCATGTAGCTAATGCGAAAAGTTGCCAAATCGCCGTGCGTAAAATGCATGTGCTTTTCGGACAACAAATTGTGCAAAAAATTGTTCAAAATTGGAGAAAATCCTTGTCGGTGAAGTTTACCCGAAAGAATGTCAATAGAAACGGAATCAAAAGCCCCCTTAATGTCCAAGAACGCAGACGCCATTTGTTCTTTGCGAGCATACGCCAGCTGAATATCTGTTGAAAGCAACGCAAGACAATCATTCGTCCCTTTGGCACGGCGGAAGCCAAATTGAGTATCTGATAGTAGACCATTTGATTCGACCCAATGGTCTAAACGACGGAGTATCATTTTTTCCATCAATTTCCGGATACAGGATAGCATTGCAATCGGCCTATAAGAGTTGTGATCAGAAGCTGGTTTCCCTGGTTTTTGGATGGCGATCACCTTCACTTACCTCCAATCCTGCGGTACAATATTTTGCTCCAGGAACTTATTGAACAAGTTCAACAAGCGCCTCTTGGCATTGCCGGGTAGATTCTTCAACAAGTTGAATTTGATTCTATCTAACCCAGGCGCGTTATTGTTACAGGACAGGAGGGCAACTGAAAATTCTGCCATCGTAAAAGGTGATTCAATCGCGTCGTGGCCCGGAGACGCATCGCGAACAATATTTTGCTCAGGAACAGAGTCCGGACATACTTTCCTGGCAAAATCAAATATCCACCTACTTGAAGACTCCTCGCTTTCGTTGACCGTTACGCGATTCCGCATTCTTCGGGCTGTGTTCCAAAGAGTGCTCATTGATGTCTCCCTCGACGTCTCGTTTACGAACCAACGCCAATATCCGCGTTTCTTTGCCTTAGTCAAGCTTTTAAACTTGGTATCAAGCTCCGAATAACGTTTCAAGTCGTCGGCATCGTCTGTATCCCGGAAGGTCAGATACGCGTCGGATCTTTGCGTGTAGACATCGGAGCACTCTTGGTCCCACCACGGAGTGGGAGGCCGTTCTTTGATCGTTACGCCGGGATATTTCTTCGTTTGGGCTTGCAACGCGGCGTCGAGAATCAAGCCCGCGAGGAGGTTGTATTCTTCAAGTGGTGGATGATGTTGAATCGACTCGACCGCTTTTGAAATCATTTCCTCGTATAACTTCCAATCGACATTCCGTGTGAGGTCATACGGAATGTCAATTTGTCGCATGCGAGTTGACCCGTTATTAATTGAAATAAGAATAGGCAAATGGTCGCTACCGTGAGGATCAAGGATTACCTTCCATGTGCAATCCAACCGTAGCGACGTCGAACATAAGGATAGATCCAAAGCGCTTGGGCGCGCTGGAGGTTTCGGGATACGTGTCATTTCACCGTTGTTTAAAATAGTCATGTCAAAGTCATCGCAAAGGTTATAGATTAAAGAGGAGCGGTTATCATTGTAGGGGGAACCCCAAGCCACACCATGAGAGTTGAAGTCTCCCAAAATCAAACGTGGCGAGGGAAGAAGTTCTATTAAATCAAAGAGCAGCCGTTGCCCAACCTGTGCTCTGGGAGGAATATATATTGAGGCAATACAAAGCTCTTTACCTTGTATTGTCATTTGACATGCGACAACTTCGATGCCTGGAATCGAGGGGAGGTTAATACGATAGAAAGAATAGCACTTTTTAATCCCTAAAAGTACTCCTCCATATGGGGTGTCTCGATCAAGGCGAACAATATTAAAATCATGGAAGTTGAGATCAATATTTGAAGTAAGCCAAGTTTCACAAAGGGAAAATGCATCGCATTTGTTTTTATTTATCAAAACTTTAAATGAATCCATTTTTGGTAAAATACTTCTACAATTCCACTGTAAGACAGAGATAGAATCCTTCATATACGCAGTTGAATTAGGCATCGAAGGATACAATCGCTGCAAGGAGGGGCCATTGGGCAGTCAACTGCTTCAAAAATGATCTAACTGTTGGGAGGAATGCTGTAAGAAAAATTTTAATTGGATCGGGTACATTGAAATTTTCAGAAATCCAGTCCACAATGTCAGAAAATTTCACTAATCCAGAGTTTGTTTCATCAACTGGATGTGCAAAAGGAACAACTGGGGTTTTAGATGTTCCTGGCAGTGCTGGGAACTCCTTCTGGGACTTTAAATTTGCAAGCCCAGGAGGAGTTTGCTTCGGTTTTTCCGCAGCACTGTTTGGTTTGTTCGTACTTTTCATTACACTTTGGGAAATCTTAGGACCTTTACGGGGAAGTTTAGGAGAAGAAACATTTTTCCTCTTCCTAGACTCCCCAGGATTGGCATAAGATGTTCCCGCTGATGAATCGTCAGAATCGGTTTCATCAGAGGGCAACAGATCAAAGGGGTTCGATGTTATGGTAGAAGTGGTCACGGTCTTCTTCAGCATCTCAGCGTAAAAACGCTTTGAATGCTCCTTAAGTGACCGCTTGATTTTATCTCTGCGCTGCATGTACACCGGGAATGTGGAGAGCTCATGCTGGTTTTCCCCGCAGTGAATACATTTTTCAGCATTAACACTGCAAGAATCTTCCGCATGAGTCTCCCCACACTTGCTACATCGTGCCTTATTGCAGCAGTAGGCGGCTGTGTGGCCTAGCTGCTTGCAATTGGTGCAATTCATAACACGGGGTACATACAATCGCACAGGCAGACGAACCCGGTCGATCGAGACGTGGCTAGGGAGTGCAGATCCGGCAAACGTAACGCGAAACGAGTCTGACGGAGTGTAAACTTTTTTACCGCCGACGAGAGACATGGACCGCAATTGCTTACAATCCAAAATCTTCGCCTGTGTTTCGGTATTTTTGAAGCAACCGGTTGCGCTTTTTAGGATACACTCGACAGACAGACTCGAATCGGTTATGACACCGTCGATCTCCACGTCTCGTGCGGGTATGTAGACGCGATACTCGCGTGTGAAGAGCTCAGAGCAAGCGATAGCATTGGCCTGTGCCAGATCACTGACCACGACACGGAGCTTGTTAGGTCGGACCTTGGAAATTTCGGTCACGGCCTTGTACCCCTTCGTCAGGTCTTTAGCAATTTGCAGTATGTTTAAACGCTTTGAGTTCACTCCTGCCTTTGGACGAAAATAAACAGTATAGCTGCCCTGTTGAGATCCGTCCGGGTAAAACCTGGGGCGAGGGGGGACTGGAGAATGAACAGGAGAGGGGGTAACAGAAGGGTCAGGGTCAGGGGGGCTCGGGGATGGTGGCACGGGAGGCGAGGGATCTATATCCATTGCGCTAAATGTAGCGCACTAGCGCACTAGCGCCGACAAGAACACGTACCTCTTTACTTCTTCCTTCCAGCAGTGGTTGTCCGATCGTTCGAAGCTGCACCCAAAGCAGCCAGCAGCACCAGTACAGCAGCACCAATACAGCCACCAGCAGTGAGCCGGGTGTGAGATCACTCAGCACAGCGACACGACTCGACTGTCAAATGATGGCCTTGAATTAGAAAGATCTATTCACTGTGCACAGATCAAAACTGCAGCTGGTATTTTGCACCAATACAGCCAAAGTTGCGAGCCGGGTACAGAACGTAGCGACACAACTCACAATCTAGTTGGCCTTTAGCGCGAATAATACACTCTTTTGTTTGGCTATTCGTACACACGGACCGGATTGTAATAGAACGACCACTTTGAACGTCCGTTTCTGTCGAGTGTTCGACGCGGAATGAATTATTGATTATATGTAATTGATTGTTTACTGAAATCGATTTGCTCTTGTTTTGATTTGCCGAATGTTCAATTCTATATCTGTATAAACGATTGTTTAAAGTGTGGTTACACGGCCAACTTGAGCTCATACTGGAACCAGCTGGAGTGACGAGCATCGACATTGCAACGCTGTAGGTATTTGCGTGATGTTATGAATCGGGCACCAAGCGTTGCACAGTGGGGTCACTTAGAAAAAAGGCGGTCAAAAGTCTTTTCTCACTTTTCTTACATTTTTTGGTTTCGTGTCTTCGAAAGAGTTGTTCAAAATACTGATTAGAGTTTTCCGACATTTTCATTTATTTGTTTATTAACCCTCTGATGCCCAATTTTTTTTTTTGCTTGAAAAATTGCTAGCCGCTTTGTTTTGTGATCCGTAACACATGTCTGACAATAAGAAAGAAACAATTTTATGTCCCATTTATGTGGTTTGTCTAGCATATATTGTTTCAAAAAGGTCCAATATCTTTCTGGAAAGGGTATAGATTCATTCAAATAGTTGAAGTTTTCTAATGGATTGTTCAACTGTTTGAATTTATCAGGTAAGGGTGCGTATTAAAAACAAATGGAAGACTTAGGTAGTACAAGTTTTTTGTCTTGTTAATGATTTCTTGGGATGCGCCTAACTTCGACTCAAAAATTTATGACTCTAAAATTGTACAACGCGATGGCCGAGCTTTTTGCTCAACATTTTTTGGGGCACTATCGTCACTATCAAAATCATCCAAAATATCACAGTCCAGGTCCGTATCACTGTTAGGCTGCATCATCATCTGTTGGTCAGACAACGATAAAAGTTTCGATCGCTGTCGTCGTTTCATGACTGAACAAGAAACAGATCAAAAACCATGCTTTGACATCAGCGAAAATTTTTCAAGTCAGCAGTGCCCAAAACCGCCTTTAAACGGTCTTCGCTATTTGTTAATGATTCAGTACTTTATAGTTGAATAGAAACAAAACTTATACAAACCTGAAATATAAAGCAATTGAATAGCCACTAATAATTATTATGGTTGGTTAATGACTGGACCAAAGGCGCATAACAGTTGCCACTAGTGAACCTCAGCCTTCCAGCTACCGTACCCCTACCTTCTCGTGGTACCAACTGATGTGCGAGTAACCAGTGGAAAGATCGGGTAACCAACCCTGGTGGGACTGCTGGTCGCATGCCGACAGGGGGCGGGGCTTCCTTTCTCGGAAGGGAGTTTCCTGGAATCGAAACCAACAGAAGCGTTCTAAGTAACGCAGTGTCCTTCTCAAGTCCTGGTAGTGCCCGGGACTCTTAACAACGGCACTACGATGGCTCTCCTGCGACATAGTGGGGTTGGTCGCTGGCCTTGCAAGCCCGCACCATTAAAAAACAACAGCAACGAACGCAATAACGTTAAGTACGGACCGGAACAATCGGCTAGGACCTAGGCAACGAAAACGGACTAACGATTGGATTCTCGGAACATGGAACTGCCTATCTCTCAACTTCCTAGGAAGTACCCGCGTGCTTTCCGAGGAATTGAAGACCCGCAAGTTCAATATCGTAGCGCTGCAGGAGGTATGCTGGAAGGGGACGATGGTGCGTACGAACAGGGATGGTCACACCATCTACCAGAGTTGTGGAAGCACACATGAGCTGGGAACAGCTTTTATAGTGATGGGAGAGATGCAGAAGCGGGTGATCGGGTGGTGGCCAATCAGCCTTAGAATGTGCAGGTTGAGGATCAAAGGCCGTTTCATCAACATTAGTATTATCAACGTGCATAGCCCACACCTCGGAAGTACCGATGACGACAAGGACGAATTCTACGCGCAGTTGGAGAGTGAATATGACCGCTGCCCAAAACATGATGTCAAGATCATCATCGGGGATTACAACGCTCAGGTTGGCCAGGAGGAGGAGTACAGACCGGTGATTGGACGATTCAGTGCACACCAGCTGACGAATGAAAATGGCCTCAGACTAATCGACTTCGCCACCTCCAAGAACATGGCCATACGTAGCACCTTTTTTCAGCATAGCCTCCACCATAGACTCACCTGGAGATCACCGAATTTAACAGAAACACAAATCGACCACGTTTTGATAGATGGTCGGCACTTCTCGGACATTATCGATGTCAAATCACATCGAGGCGCTAACATCGATTCGGATCACTACCTAGTGATGGTTAAGATACGCCAAAAACTGTCCGTTGTGAATAACATACGGTACCGTCGCCCGTCACGGTATAATCTCGCGCGACTGAAGCAACACGACATCGCAACACAGTACGCGTCATCGCTCGAAGCTGCACTGCCAGAAGAGGGAGAGCTTGAAGAAGCCCCTCTAGGGGATCGCTGGAATGCCGTGAAAACAGCTATCAGCAGTGCTGCGGAGAAAGTCCTGGGACACGTGCAACCGAATCGACGTAACGAGTGGTTTGACGAAGAATGTCGGCAGATTTTGGACGAGAAGAACGCAGCGCGGGCAACAATGCTGCGTAGAGCCACCCGTCAGAATGTGGAGCGATATAGACTGAAACGGAGGCAGCAAGTCCAACTCTTCAAGGAAAAAAAGCGTCGCCAGGAAGAGGAGGAATGTGAAGAACTCGAGCAGCTGCACCGCACACACGAAACACGAAAGTTCTACCAAAAACTCAACGGATCCCGCAGAGGCTTTGTCCCACGAGCCGAAATGTGTAGGGATAAGAATAGAGGCATTTTGATGGATGATCGTGAGGTGATCAAAAGGTGGAAGCAGCACTACGATGAACACCTGAATGGCGTGCAAGCAGGAGACCACAACAGGAGCGGAGAAGACGTGGTCGGTGCAACGAACGACGAAGATGTGCCACCCCCCACAATAAGCGAAGTTAAGAACAACAAAGCGGCCGGAAAAGACGGCATCGGAGCTGAGCTTATTAAGATGGGCCCTGACAAACTGGCTAGCTCGCTGCATCGGCTGATCGTCGAGATCTGGGAAACAGAACAGCTATCGGAGGAGTGGAAAGAAGGGGTTATCTGCCCCATATACAAAAAGGGCGACAAACTAGACTGCGAGAGCTATCGAGCGATCACAGTCCTGAATGCCGCCTACAAAGTGTTTTCCCAGGTCATCTTCCAACGCCTGTCACCATTAGCCAGCAGGTTTGTAGGAAGCTATCAGGCCGGCTTCATGGAAGGACGGTCTACAACTGACCAAATCTTTCCACTGCGGCAGATCCTCCAAAGTGCCGTGAGTTTAGAGTCCCTACACACCATCTTTTCGTCGATTTTAAAGCCGCATACGATTCAATAAACCGACAAGAGCTATGGAAAATTCTAGACGAAAACGGCTTCCCGGGGAAGCTGACAAGACTGATTAAGGCTACGATGGAGGATGTGAAGTGTTGTGTGAGAATTTCGGGTGGAACGTCGGACCCATTCGAGTCTCACAGAGGGCTCCGACAAGGTGATGGTCTCTCCTGCTTATTGTTTAACGTCGCGCTAGAGGGTGTTATGAGACGAGCGGGGATGGACATGCGGGGCACGATTTTCAACAGATCAGGTCAATTTATTTGCTTTGCGGATGACGTGGATATTGTCGGCAGAAAATTTGAGACGGTGGCAGACCAGTATACCCGACTGAAACGTGAAGCAGATAGGATCGGACTGAAGATTAATACGTCAAAAACTAAGTATATGCTTGCAGGTGGGTCCGAGCACGACAGGGCACGCCTAGGCAATACGGTAACAATCGACGGGGATGAGTTCGAGGTGGTCGACGAGTTTGTGCACCTCGGCTCTCTGGTAACTGAGAATAACGATACCAGCCGGGAGATAAGGAGACGTATTATCAGTGGAAGTCGTGCCTACTATGGGCTCCATAAAAAACTACGGTCGCATAATCTGAGTCTTCGCACCAAGTGTATCCTGTACAAAACGCTAATAAGACCGGTCGTTCTCTACGGGCATGAGACGTGGACGATGCTCGAGGAGGACTTGCGAGCACTCGGAGTTTTTGAACGTCGGGTGCTAAGAACCATCTTGCAGGACGGAGCAGGAGAACGGAGTGTGGAGGCGTAGGATGAACCACGAGCTTGCGCGCCTCTACGGTGAACCCAGTATTCAGAAAGTGGCTCAAGCGGGAAGGATACGCTGGATAGGCCATGTAGCTAGAATGCCGGATAGCTACCCTGCAAAATTGGTGTTCGCTTCAAATCCGGCGGGAACGAGAAAGCGAGGAGCGCAACGAGCGAGATGGGTGGAACAGATGGAGCACGATATGCAAAGTACCGAGTGCCCGCGGAACTGGAGGCAGGCAGCCATGGACCGAGTGAATTGGCGGAACCACGTTATGCAGGCCATGTCTTAGGACGTACGGCCATCTAAGTGAGTAAGTAAGTAAGTAAGTAAGTAAGTAAGTAATCATTTTAAATCAAATTTCTCTATAATAATCTTTTTATTTGAAATATCACCGCAGGGTAAAGCGCAAAATACATAATTACTTTTCCCGATTTGGTCATTTATGCAAATTTAAAGTTTAATGGTTGCTATCGTGCGATTCAGATGATCATGAAACCGCATATAAACATAGAGAAAAGTGATGTCAGTTCATTTTATGAGAAAAAAGTATGAACAGAGATTTTGATGAAGAGATATTAGGTTTCCGATGAAGGTCGTCTAAAGGCAGTACTGGGTACTATCACAATTATGAGATTAACTTTTTTTAAGAGATATTCAATTTCTGTGTTCTGCGAACTGTAGTGCTATCGATTTCATGAAACTTTGCTCAAGACACAAAATTCTTGGGTCTTATTTCTGAAGAGATATAACGGTTTTTCCTAAAAGATTGCCTTTTAACTAGTTTTTTAACTTGAATTATATCCTAACTACTTCTGATCTACTTGATATGTTCTGGAAAGTTTTAGATAATAACAAAATACAAATTTTCTTGAAAAGAAAGTTAATTCTGTTGAACCAACTACGAGATAGAGCGATTTTATGGTAAAATTATGCTAATTTTTAATATTAAATTATATGACTTAACGTCCTTTGTTTTGGCAAGTTTCGAGGAAAAAGTACACTTATTTTCAGAATCCAGTGCAGGAACAAATATTTGAAGAGTTGTTTCCAGTATGTAGTTAATATTCAATATGCAACATTAAACATAAGTTTCGAACTTTCTATTTGTAGTGTGGCCTGTGTACTTGTGCGTCTGCTGATGACCTCGGTCCCAAGAATAAATTGCGTGAGGTACCAAAGACCAAAAAAGTACAGTTGGTTTTCCCAACCGCAATAAAGTTGTTGAAAACTGATAAATTATCCAATTCAGATGAATCTGAATTGGAAGACTGTGAAACAGATCTGTGATTGAATATGTTTTGAAGTAAAGAATCAATATTAATCATCGTTTTGAATTCAGTTTTTGTCCGATTCAAGAACAGTTTTTTTATTTGGCTTCAAAACAAAATGGCGTCAAAAAAACATCGTGAATATCCGATTTCTCGAAAATTCAAAACGGCGCTACTCTTGCCCCTTAAGGCTAAATGTGTTCAAGCTCGGGGGAATTTGTTTTTGCGTCAAAATATATGAAAAAATCATGCATAGAAGCCAAGACAAAAGAAAAAGCAAAATTTTGTTGCATTGAGTTATTTAAAAGTGAATGTTGATTATAGCCAGAACGTTTGTTCGGAGAAGTTTCAAAAATGCTCTTTCAATGTACAAAGATGGTTGATCAATGCACCAATGAGTGAGATAGAAAATTAACTTTTTAATCGAGTGAGAAAGATGCAAGGTGTCTCGACCAAATTTAACGTTATCTTTGCCTAAGATATCATGTTTCTATGTCCTACACATTACATAAAGTTTTTTTATGAGAAGGCATTAAAAATCACAATTTTCGTTATAACTTTTTGCCCAGATTTTTCCGAATTTTTTAAACATTCTACTAAATTATCAGCCATCCGAAAATGCAATTGTTTTCTGAACATTGTTATATTTTTTCTACCAAAATCAAAAAGTTATTCGACATATATGTAAATATGCTTAGTTTTACATCACTTACAAAAATCTCCATATCTCATCCCTCCGGTAAGATATCAAGGAGCTTTTATCATGTAAATTTACGTCTTAAATCCCACTTTGCAGTGAAAGTTTAAATTTTTGACCGATTTTTTGGAAGGAAGGTTTTGTCAGTAAGTTATGAACAAAATTCACTTATTTGCGATATTTAATGGACTCTCTGAGTCAAATAACTGAATGCAATGCTGAACTAAACCATGCAAAATATTCAAAAATAACAAAAATAAAAAATAACAGAAAAATCTGGAAATCGAACAGAATTAAAAAAAAATACAAGAAGTGTTTTTATAGCCTGCAAAAGACATTTTTTCATAATTCACGTTTTAACAACCTGTAAACAAATCGAAATGTTCTACAAAAATCCTGTAGGCGACAGTATCCTATAATTCCGGGTTGAGCACCTTGACGTTTGCAACATCGATTTTTTGCGACACCCTAATGTCCGTTCTCTCGTCACAGGATTTTGTATTCTGATAGCTCTTCTGGTATAGTCGCTGCGGTGTCAACACATTCCTTGTTGGTCTTCTTCTTGTCCAACGAATTGATTGCGCTTTCTTGCGCTTCCTCCGGATGACTTAAAAATACACCCTGTCACGCTGTGGCGCTATTATAACTTATGCCGTCCAATATCACATTTCATCAAAGATATTCTGCCGTCAATCTTGGAAGCTCAAATTAATATCATTAGTCATATTAACATTTAACTAGGTTATTATTAACTTTTTCTAAATGATTCCCGTTTATGATTACAGTGGCCATTTCATTTGGAAATTACCCCCTCCACATGTTCTGGAGCTTTGGGCGTGGTCGCGTCGGGACTGATTTCACTAAAACTATCTCACTCCAAATGGACTGCCAGTCATTTACTTTTCTGTCATACACTTGTTTGCACTTTTCCTCTTCGATTTTTTTTACAGTGTATATTTTTCCAAGTAGAGAAACCAATTTTTTGAGGCTTGTTCATTGACAGTCTTTAAGTGAAAATTGAAGTTTTTGAGATACAATCTTCCAAGAATTCCATCTTTCAAAACTGATACAGATCCTCCCCAAGATGAAAGCAAATGGGTCCACCTCAATTGTGCAAGAGAAAGTTCTATTCTTTGTTGAAAATCCTTATTCGCTTTTATTTGTGGTTACAAACGCAAACTGTCTAGAAATAAACTGACGCATTATCTTTAATAAAAGGATTCCCGAAAACATAATTTTTTGAGGCGGTAGTGTTTCCAGAGATGTTAATTTTTCACTTAATAACTTATATTGTACTTTTGGGCAAATGAGGAACATTTCGCAATTTGATAATTCTATTGTGCGTTTTTCCTAAGAAAACTTTACAAGATAAACACATTCCATCCCGAGGTTAACAAAACTCGTATAATCGCATTTAAAAAAAGTTCTAAGTATCTAAGTTTTTTGTTTGTGTTTGAATAAAAAAAAAACTCTTTAGCGACAGTGCCCAATCGTCCAGAAACCGAATTTGAGGGAAAATAGATCCAAATTTCCCCTCAAATACGGTTTCTGGACCATTGTGCGCTGTCTCTAAAAAGATTTTTTTTTGATTGCTGAGATGCTCAATAGCAATATTCTAGAGAAAAACTTTCTTTTACGAAGTTGTTACAAAGCGCCTATAGAAAAATTATCAAAGCTTTGGGTCACCCAAATTTTCGATAAAATCAGGTGTCTGACTTTTTATCTTTGTGGATAAAAACAAATTGTTCTACAATGTTATAGCTCCATTAATTTTTAGCAACTTGGTAGCAAACAGTTTTTTTCTATCTTTGAAAATAACCGATTCAGATTGAAAAAAACACATTTTTCGCTTTAACTTTTAACTTCAATTTTCACATTAAAACTGTCTTTGAACAGCTTTTAGGGTTTTTAAAGAGAACCAATTTGCAATGTTAATCACGTGAATATTTCAATTCTACTCAAAGTTTTTATTGATTTTCATAAAAAAGCCATTCACATTTGACTCTATATATGGAGAAATTTTTAAAAATATGTTTTTTCATATTTGAGCAAACATAATTTGAAAATGCTGCAAAAATTGGAACAATTTTAAACTGTTTTCATATCAAGTGAAAATTGCAATGAAAAAAAAAATAGTGAAAAATGTGTTTTAACAATCTAAATCGGTTACTTTTAGAGATAGGAAGAATCTTTTCTAAAAACTTGCTTAAATTTAACGGAGCTATAACATTGTAGAACAACTTTTGCTTCTATTTACAAAAAAAAGAATGTTAGATACTTGATTTCATTGAAAGTTTCGAGAGTAATTTTTCAATAGCCACTTTTTATATGTAACAACTTTGTAGGAAAAACATTTTCTCTAAAATATTGCTATTAAGCTTTAGATCCAACTTTCCCCCCAAATTTGGTTTCCGGGCGCATCTCGTGTTGCCAAATATGCTATTTTTGCGTTTGATAAATAAAATGGCGTATTTCGGTGAATAAGTATACTCTGACTATAAATTTGTCGAATTCGTTACACTGCTACAAATGAAAAAAAAAAATGCAAGAACTTCTGAAGTGACCTAGTGTAGGTTGTAGGTCTTGTTGAGTGTAACATTCGCTCATACTATAAATTTTCCAAACACCCCCAAAATCTGAAGTTATGGTCGAAATACGATTTTTCGGACCTCAGCGCATATAATATTTTTTAACTCAGTCATTCATCAACCGATTTTCAATATTGAGGCATTTTTAGAAAGTTGACAAATAGAGCTTTCAAAATATATACAGGTTTTTACTAATATCAATAAAATATGTTGAGTTACTTGAGTTCAAATCTTATTTTTTAGATATTTTCACGCAATTTTTCAATTTAATTTGAAATTTGCCGTCTATTTTTGTAATTTTTGTGCCAAAGAATAAGAGAAATCTTGACCCAAAGTGTTAATATTTGTTTGGATATCCAAAACTTTTTTATGATTTGGTATTTTTAAGTTCTATCCAAAACATCACAGAGAAAGGTTTATTTTGATTGTCGAAGTTTATTCTAAGAAAAGATTTTTTAATCTCAAAGTTATTAATTGTCCAATATAGGAGCTTACCTTTCAATTATTGTCAGCAAACAACTTAAAGTTTCCCAGTTTCGGTGAAACTTGCTAGTTTTCTTTTGATTATATTTCTAAAAAAAACTCCCGCTGCTGCTGACACAAAACGCATCGTGGCAAATCCGAACAAAATTACTCACTAACTTCAGGACGTGTTCGGCAATGCTATGCAGTCCGCCGGTTGGTCCGTCTGCTGTGGAACGGTGCGATTGAATGAATTGCCTGCAGAGCCTTGCTGCACTTAAACCAACTACCAGAAATGGCCAGAAATGAAACCTATCAGAACGAAACTATTAGCGCTCTCACGGTTTAACCAATCCGTTTCCGATCATCTACAAAATTTCTCGTTGTAGTTAGGACTTTAATCTAAGCATCCAATTAGATTAGTTTGCGATGAATTAAACTATCTTTTCAGAAATCAATTTAAATTATTTTTCAGAAGCAGTGTTGTCAATTGTTGATTTACATACATCAATTATTCCATAATGTGCTATCTATCTTCAATAGAACATTTTTTATAGTTTGTCGTAAAATAGAAGAAACAAATTATTTCTGCTTCAGATTTCTGTTTCAACTTTTATCGATTTGTTTATCATTATCTTCGTTATTAGCATCGAGTTCATCTTTTTTTTTTTTTTATTTTCCATTGATAATGTATGTGGTGCTTCAGAGGGATTTTTTTTGAGCAGAAGTACAATGTTCTTGGATTCAGTCACTTAAAAGTTCCCGATTTATCCTGGCATTAGTTAATCCCCGCAAATGCAATGGAATCATATTATTTTTTAAGCATCTAGGCTTTTTCGATCTTTCAATAAACAATAAAGGCGATTTATGAGTCCTAAATACGTTCGAGCATGGCATGAAAGTTGTCAATTTTGATCCCGAAGCATTTTCTCTCTCTCTCTCTCTCTCTCTATCTCGAATGAGTTAATGTTTTCATGAAGTCATTCGGAAAGCAAGCCAGATTCAATAAGTAATTGAAAAACTCTTTTTTGAAAGAAACGCTGACAATTTTTTACGCTAGATCTCATCAAGAAACACGTTTTTAAAATATTTTTCTCGTATCTCAGAAACGTGAAAAAATCGAAATGTTTTGTGTGTTGGACTCGAGAGAGATATTTCGAACCGTGATATAAACGACACGTCACTTTAGAAATTAAATTTTGAACTCACATTTAAGCGCATTTCCAACGGTTTTGCTCCGCATATGACTATCTTGTTATTATCTTTCATAACCGCACTCACGGTGCCATCCGGTTCTGTCTATTATTATACGAGTATTGTTTTCTAGGTTTACCTTCACACGCGAATTGGTATGAGTTCAAGTGAATCAACAACAAATATTCTTCGTGAATCGGTGGCTTATATTTAAAAGTAAATATATAATTATGTAAAAAATCCTACTGTTTGTTTTGTTGTATTTTTTTCTCTTCGATATATTTCATTTATACTTATATATTAGATACGCCTGAATCATTCACTGCTTGGATGGATCGCAGTCGACGATCGACACGTGAGTGTGGTGAATTGATCAGTGGTTCTAATGTGTTAGTGATTTTCGAATTGTGTTGCGTTTTAATATATGATTCATCACCAAACGGCTTCGGTAATATCAATCAAAATCGAAATTCACTAACCATTCGACAGCCAACTGACATTCGCAGAGTCACTGCACCAACTAAGACGGGAGAAAACCCTTGGGGTCCCCACCGAGGAATGACCGTTCAGTTTTCAGTGATTCGCCTTATCTGTAGCTGATAAAAAAAAATATATTTATTACCCACCCGAGCTCACATCTACCATTTCAGTTGTCACTCGACTGTCATAGGACGCGATGGATCTCACGCTACTGGTTGCTGCACTGGGGCTTCTGCTGGCCTACGGGTACTATCGTGTGAAAAAAGTGGTGAACTTTTGGGCCGATCGAAATGTACCACATAACCCGATCAGCTTCGGTAAGAGCCCGGAACAAGGGCTTCACATGGGCAAGATGCTACAGAAGCACTACAACCAGTTCAAAGGTCAGTATCCTTTCGCCGGTATGTACTTTCTATTCAAACCACTCGTGCTGGCCATCGATCTGGAGTTGTTGAAGTGCATTTTCGTGAAGGATTTCCAGTACTTCCATGATCGTGGAACGTTTTACAATGAACGAGATGATCCACTATCGGCGCATTTATTCAACTTGGAGGGTAACAAGTGGAAAAATTTGCGCACAAAGCTTTCGCCGACCTTCACCTCGGGCAAGATGAAAATGATGTATCCAGCGATGATTAAAGCCGGCCGGCAGTTCAGTGATTATATGGAGGATAAAATTGCAGTGGAGAGTGAGTTCGAGTTGAAAGATTTACTGGCTAGATTCACGACGGATGTGATAGGGATTTGCGCTTTCGGAATCGAATGCAACTCGATGAAGGACCCGAACGCTCAGTTTCGTCAAATGGGACGACGACATTTCGAAGAACCACGGAATCGGCTGAGAGATTCTGTGTGCATGGGAGCTCCCAAGCTGGCACGGTTTTTGCGTTTGAAGATGATCAATGCGGAGCTGTCGGAATTTTTCATCAACGTGGTACGAGAGACGATCGACTTCCGGGTGAAAAATAATGTTCGAAGAAACGATTTTATGGATTTGTTGATTGCCATGATGAAGGGTGACAATCCGGAGCTGGGATCGCTTACCTTTAATGAAATTGCTGCCCAAGCGTTTGTTTTTTTCGTCGCCGGCTTTGAAACCTCATCGACGACGATGACTTGGGCGTTGTATGAACTTTCCGTCAATCAGGACATTCAGAGCAAAGGCAGACAGTGCGTGGAGGATGTTCTCGAAAAGCATAATGGTGATCTAACCTACGAAGCGATCATGGAAATGACTTATATCGATCAGATTCTGCAAGGTAAGGATAGCTGTTGATTTTCGTTGTCTACTTGAGAATAATTCCTAATTATCTTATTTTAGAGACTCTTAGAAAATATCCCCCTGTACCGGTTCATTTCCGAGTAGTAACTAAAGACTATCGGGTACCCAACACCAGTACGACCCTTTCGGCGGGTACCCGTGTTTTGATCCCGGTGTACGCCGTCCATCATGATCCGGAAATTTTCCCTGATCCGGAACGGTTCGATCCGGATAGATTCACGCCGGAAGCAATCGCCCAACGCCACCCGTACGCTTGGACTCCGTTTGGGGAGGGTCCCCGAATCTGCGTTGGTATGCGCTTCGGCTTGATGCAGGCGCGAATTGGACTGGCTCTGCTGTTGAAGAGCTTCCGCTTCTCCAGCGGACAGAAATCAACCGTACCGCTCGATTTCACCCCGAAAAGTTTCATTTTAAGTCCGGAACAGGGTCTTTGGTTAAAGGTGGATAAAGTTTAAGCACGAATTTCGCGCTATTTTTGATGATTTTACTAGAATTATCTGTAGCAAACGAAACGTTTAATATAGAGAATAAATATTCAGTTATTTGAAATGAAAATTGTACATGTTTTTTCATCAATTGCAAATTTTATTACAGTTGAATCTTGTTTTGCAGGCATGTGAATGTCGCTGACAGAAAAACGTCTAAATTTCTGTAGATGACTATACTGCTGTTCCAAAAAAACATAGTTGTCCAATATTCTACACAAAACTTATGGACAATTATGACCGCACGCTTTTGTTCCTGTGGAACCGTCATTCGCGCACATAACCTATAATTTTACGGTCTGTACCTTCAACGAAATATATGCATGTCAAACGTAGATCATGATTATTTTGTCTCATTTCTTAGCCTTAACCAATTGAGAATAATTTAAATAGGTTATTCTACAATAAATGAAATTTGGAAAAAAAATATCTGTTTGATGCATTGTTAGTTTGCCTACCCTTCAAGGTTTAAAAAATTTCAAAATTTTATATATAACGAAAGCAAAAATCATTCCGAGTCGAACAACCAAGCGCTTCGGTTGTGTTTATCGGTCGTCTCGATATATTCGCAAAAAATAATCGAACAAAAGACATCGCTTGCCCGGTCCGGTCTAACGAGTGCTGTGCAGTGCAAAATAAATCCGCTTGAAGGTCAACCGCTATTGTTTGCTTTGTTGCTGCGTAGCTGCGCCGCCGCTGCTGAACCGAACGTTTCGGTGTTTAGCTGGGTTGAAGACAACCAGAGCTACATAGAGGAAAGTGTAAATCTGCACAGCTGCCGGCTGCCGGCGGCTGCACCCAACGATTGCGTGACCACATTGTCGAAGACAAAGCATCGCTTGAAATCAAAGAAAAGGTACGTGTTTCTTTTCGGTGTTAGGGCGCTAGCCTTAGCACAATGGAAGAGGATACCTCAATCCCCGATCCCCCGACACCGAACCCTCCTGACTCTGTCCCTCCTGCTCCTTTCCCCGCTGTCCACTCTTCAGTTACCCCTCGTGCCAGGCTCTACCTTGACGAAACAGCAGGTTCACGTTTCGTTGTATATTTCCGGCCAAATGCAGGACCTAAGTCGAAATCCCTGAACATTATACAAATTTCGAAAGACCTGACGTCACGCTTCAAGGCCGTGACTGAAATAATCAAGGTTAGACCAAACAAGCTCCGTGTTGTGGTCAATGACCTGAAACAGGCCAACGATATAGCTTGTTTCGAGCTCTTTACTCGGGAGTATCGCGTATACATACCGGCCCGAGACGTGGAGATCGACGGCGTCGTGACCGATCCGAGTCTGTCCGTCGAGTGCCTCTTGTAGGATGCTGTAGGCTGTTTTAAAAACAGCAGCCTTCCTGAGGTTAAAGTATTGGAAGTAAAACAATTGCGATCTGTGTCGCTCGTCGGCGACAAAAAAGTTTACACTCCGTCAGACTCGTTTCGTGTCACGTTCGCCGGGTCTGCATTGCCGAGCCACGTCTTGATCCACCGGGTTCGTCTTTCTGTGCGCTTATTTGTACCCCGTTTAATGAACTGCACCAATTGCAAGCAGTTAGGTCACACAGCCGCCTACTGTTGCAATAAGGCACGGTGCGGTAAGTGTGGAGAGAACCATGCCGACGATTCCTGTAGTGCGAATGCTGAAAAATGTATGCAGCGCAAGGATAAATTAAAACGGTCTCTCAAAGATCGTTCAAAGCGTTCTTACGCTGATATGCTCAAGAAGACCACAACCACTTTTACCATAACAGCGAACCCCTTTGATCTGTTGTCTTCAGATGAAACCGACTCTGACGAACCACTAGAGGGAACTTCTTTTGCCAATCTTGGGGAGTCTAGAAAGAGGAAAAATCTTTCCTCCCCTAAGCTTCCCAGAAAAGGTCCTAAGATTTCCCAAAGTGGAAAGAACAGTACAACCAAAACTAAAGGTGCTACGGAAAAACCGAAGCAAACCCCTCCTGGGCTTGGCAATTTAAAGTCTCAGAAGGAGTTCCCAGCACTTCCAGGAACATCTAAAACCCCAGTTGCTCCTTTTGCCCATCCAGTTGACAAAACAAATGCTGGATTGGTGAATTTTTCTAGTATTGTGGACTGGATTTTCGAAAATTTCAATATACCTGATCCAATTAAAAACTTTCTTACAGCGCTCCTCCCAACAGTCATTTTTGAAGCAGTTGACTGCCCAATGGCCCCTCCTTGCAGCGATCGTATCCTTCTATGGCTAATTCAACTGCTAATTTGAAGGATTCTATCTCTGTTTTACAGTGGAATTGCAGAAGTATTTTACCAAAAATTGATTCATTCAAAGTTTTGATAAATAAAAACAAATGCGATGCATTTTCCCTTTGCGAAACTTGGCTTACTTCGAATACTGATCTTAACTTCCATGGTTTTAATATTATTCGCCTTGATCGAGACACCCCATATAGAGGAGTACTTTTAGGGATTAAAAAGTGCTATTCTTTCTATCGTATTAACCTCCCCTCGATTCCAGGCATCGAAGTTGTCGCATGTCAAATGACAATACAAGGTAAAGAGCTTTGTATTGCCTCAATATATATTCCTCCCAGAGCACAGGTTGGGCAACGGTTGCTCTTTGATTTAATAGAACTTCTTCCCTCGCCACGTTTGATTTTGGGAGACTTCAACTCTCATGGTGTGGCTTGGGGTTCCCCATACAATGATAACCGCTCCTCTTTAATCTATAATCTTTACGATGACTTCGACGTGACTATTTTGAACAACGGTGAAATGACACGTATCCCGAAACCTCCAGCTTCCTCCGGAGGAAGAATACGCGTTCCTTTCTGGCTTGATCATCGACGCTGCGACTCAAGCTCAGACGAAACCGATACCCGGGGTAACGATTAGACAGCGACCTCCCAACAAATGGTGGGACAAAGAGTGCTCTGAACTGTACGCGCGAAGGTCCGCGGCGTATAAGGACTACCGGGAGTACGGCACTGTCAACCTACTTCGAAAGTACGAGGCACTGGGCAGGCAGATGAAGAGCTTAGTAAAGGCGAAAAAACGCGGGTACTGGCGGCGGTTCGTAAACGCGTTGTCGAGGGAAACAGCGATGAGCACTCTTTGGGATACCGCCAGACGCATGCGGAATCGTAACGTTTCGAATGAGTCCGAGGAGTATTCAGATCGCTGGATACTCGATTTCGCCAAAAAGGTCTGTCCGGACTCTGTCCCCGAACAGAAGACCTTTCGCGACGCGTTTTTAGTAGCTACGGAAGAGCCTCCATTTTCGATGTTGGAATTTTCAATGGCTCTCCTCTCGTGCAACAATAAAGCTCCAGGGTTGGATAGAATGAAATTCAACTTGTTGAAGAATCTACCCGACTCTGCAAAAAGACGCTTGTTGAACTTGTTCAACAAGCTCCTTGAGCTAAACATTGTTCCGCACGACTGGAGGGAGGTAAAAGTCATTGCTATTCAAAAACCCGGAAAACCCGCCTCTGATCACAATTCTTATAGGCCGATTGCGATGCTCTCTTGCCTCCGGAAATTAATGGAGAAAATGATCCTCTTACGTTTAGACAGATGGGTCGAAACAAATGGTTTACTCCCAGATACTCAATTTGGCTTTCGCCGGGGCAAAGGAACGAACGATTGCCTAGCGTTGCTTTCTACCGAAATTCAACTCGCCTTTGCTCGAAAAGAGCAAATGGCCTCTGCATTCTTGGACATTAAGGGGGCATTTGACTCTGTCTCTGTAAAAGTTTTAACCGAGAAACTTCATTCGCAGGGACTTTCACCAAATTTGAATAATTGTTTGCTCAATTTGTTGTCAGAAAAGCATATGTATTTCTCACATGGTGATTCGACAACTTCCCGAATTAGTTACATGGGTCTTCTCCAGGGCTCATGAAAAAGCCCTCTCTCAAATAATTTTCACGTCAATGACATCGATGAATGTCTTGCAAATTCATGCACGCTAAGGCAACTTGCAGACGATAGCGTTGTATCCATTACTGGTAGCGAGGCTAGCGATCTGCAAGGACCATTGCAAGATACCTTAGACAATTTGTCTGAATGGGCTCTTAAGCTGGGTATCGAATTCTCTCCGGAGAAAACTGAGCTGGTCGTTTTTTCTAGGAAGCATAACCCAGCTCAGCTGCAGCTCCTACTAACGGGTAAAACGATCTCTCAGGTTTTAGTCGCTAAATATCTCGGGGTCTGGTTCGACTCTAAATGCACCTGGGCTTGTCATATTAGGTATCTGACACAAAAATGTCAACAGAGGATTTATTTTCTTCGTACGATTACCGGAACTTGGTGGGGTGCTCACCCAGGAGACCTTCTAAGGTTATACCAAACAACGATATTGTCAGTTCTTGAGTACGGCTGTTTCTGCTTTCGCTCCGCCGCGAACACGCACATTATAAAATTAGAGAGAATACAATATCGTTGTTTGCGTTTTGCCTTAGGTTGCATGCAGTCGACCCATACGATGAGTCTTGAAGTGCTAGCGGGTATTCTTCCGTTGAAACATCGTTTTTGGAATCTCTCTTACCGGTTGCTAATTCGATGCACAGTTATGAACCCATTAGTAATTGAAAATTTCGAGAGGTTGGTCGACCTTCAATCTCAATCCAGATTTATGACTTTTTATTTTGACTATATGGCTCAAGATATTAATCCTTCTTCATACGATTCCTCCAATGTCACACTTTTTGATACTTCTAATAATGCTATATTCTTCGACACCACCATGAAAGAAGATATCATTGGTATCCCGGATCAATTGCGACCGCAAGAGATCCCTAAGATTTTTTCCAATAAGTTCAAACATGTTAGTTGTGATAAAATGTTTTACACTGACGGATCTAATCTAGATGAGTCCACTGGCTTCGGTGTTTTTCACGAAAGTTTTATCGCCTCCTACAAACTCGATGCTCCTGCTTCCGTGTACGTCGCAGAACTTGCTGCTATTCAGTACTCTCTTGGGATCATCGAAACCCTACCCATAGACCACTACTTCATCTTCACAGACAGTCTCAGTGCCATTGAGACTCTGCGATCGATGAAGACTGTGAAGCACACCCCGTATTTCCTGGGGAAAATACGGCGGTTTTTAAGTGCTTTAACAGATAAGAAATACCGGGTTATCTTAGCGTGGGTCCCTTCTCATTGTTCCATTCCGGGTAACGAAAAGGCTGACTCTTTAGCTAAGGTGGGTGCTATTGATGGCGATATTTATGTAAGACCAATTGCTTATGATGAATTTTATAGCATTTTGCGTCAGAGAACACTCAACAGTTGGCAATTATCATGGAACTCAGATGAACTGGGACGGTGGCTACATTCCATTTTTCCTAAGGTATCGACTAAAGCATGGTTCAAGGGGTTGGATGTAGGTCGGGATTTCATTTGCGTGATGTCCAGACTTATGTCCAATCACTACACGTTAAACACGTATCTCTTTCGTATAGGGCTTGTAGACAGTAATCACTGCGTTTGTGACGATGGCTACCATGACATCGAGCATGTTGTTTGGTCGTGTACCGAATACTGTGGTGTTAGGTCCGAGCTCATTGATTCCCTTCGGGCCCGAGGAAAACAACCGAACGTACCCGTTAGAGACATTCTGGGAAGCGGTGATCTCCAGTACATGACACAGCTGTACGTGTTCATTAAACACGCTGGTATTAAAATATGAAACTCTTCTATCTATTTGTTAGATTACCATTCCCGCTACACGCTGAAAGAAGATGATACACTAAACTGGAGACACTCAAACGAAGACTCGGTATCTTTATGTTCACGCAGACACCTCAGTCCACACTGCTCAAATAGAACATCACTGGTTAGCCATGTACAAATACATAAATCGTATAACTCAATATAGTTAAAATCAAAATTGTAATTCCCCTCCTCTCACCTTGAATCCCCACTAGCTCGTAGTCGGCAGCGAGATATAAAAAATGTGCCTCCCTCTTTTCCCTGCTAATTTAGAATAAAAAAAAATGTACTTGGCTCAGTTAAACATGAACTGTATCGTGCCGTGTCAAATAAACTATTTTAAAACTATTAAAGAGTAAAAAAAGGACCGTTTATAATAATTGCATTTAGTTTGTAGTTGTAAGGGTAGGATTATTTTTTATTATTATCTAATTATAATTATTTTATAATTATTATTAGTGTTGATGTCAACACCTAAAAGGTAATATACATATTAAATTATTTTATTTTTTTTCTGTACTTTAACCTTTTCTAATTATTATATTACTATACGAGATTTGATGATATTCTAAAAATTTTCATTTATCCATAACTTCCACCTCCATCATTCTGGTTCAACCTCAGCCCCTGAATACAATATACTCTTGAGAGCATATCTGCCGCTCATGGCAAGTCCGTCCCAATTGCATTTTTGTCAATTTTGGGTTTATTTATGGAATCAATTCCTTTTTAAATTTACTTTCGATAAAACAAATATTTTTGAATACTTCGTTCTGAGGAACTATGAAAAAAATAGCAAGTCGGTTTGTCCCATAGCAAAAGTGATCGCAAGTCGGACCCATTGAAAAAATCTTCACAATTTAACCCCACAGCCAATAATGATTATGAAAAATGTGATATTTACCACAACTTATGGTCTTCAGGTTTAGAATTGGATGTACCAAGTGATATTCGATAGGAGGTTTGATTGAATTTTACGCGTTCTACATCGTGTACTAATTTTGTTTTTAAATTTTAATTTAATGTATCATACAAATCGAAGCATGGGTTCCTTAAGAATGTAACTCGAGATGCCTGTTTACGATTATTTGCTCACGTGGTTCATACATGTTTTAATACCGAGTCATGCATGAGATAAACATTCTTCTCCGCGCTATCAACTGCCAGGTGTAAATCACTTACGATGTGCCCAAGGCCTTTTTTATCACCATGCCTTGATAACGTGTTGTTTATAATGTGATTCACCAAGTATTTTTGCGCCACTCACTTTCGATTATGACCGAGCAGACCAAAAACAAACCGCTCCCACTTCCCCGTACACGTGTTGGTTGACCCACCATTGAGTGATTTTTTACTCCGGGAACTGGTACTACAATAGTGCGCTTGTTGTGATGCGTCGTACTATCAAAACACACAGAGAGAAGAGAAAAAAATGCTCTGTCATCGTTGCCTTTCAGCTTCTGCTACTATTCCGCTGCGTTGTAGATGAATCTTGCGTTTACCAATCGCACCGTCACCGAGATAACGGAGATTTCGTGTGCTGTAGTGGTGGCAGTTAAAACCAGCACCGGCACCCACCGGAGCAGTCAGTCACACAGTCGAAGTTGGATTGTACGCAGCTCAATACAACAACACAAAAACGCAATAACAAACCAGCCGTGAGGCACCTAATTTTTCACTTCCGGTCAATTAAACGTTCGACACTCGGCAGCGATGGAAGTTTTGGACGGTATCATCACTGTGTTGATGATATGCCTCGCCATCTATTTCTACCTGCATAAAAAACACTCGTACTGGGCCGATCGGAAGGTACCCCACTTGAAGCCGGAATTTTTCTACGGTAATAACCGTACTGTGACTCGAACAGAAGCGTTTGCCCAGCTGTTTCAACGTTTCTACCACGAGCTGAAAGGTTCAGGACCAGTTGGTGGGGTTTATCTCTTCACCAAACCCGTTGCCATTGCGACCGATTTGGAGTTGTTAAAGTGTATTTTCGTGAAGGACTTCCAGTATTTCCATGATCGCGGATCGTACTACAATGAGAAAGATGATCCACTTTCGGCCCACATGTTCAATTTGGGCGGCAGCAAGTGGAAGGCTCTTCGAAATAAATTATCGCCGACGTTTACTTCGGGAAAGATGAAGATGATGTTCCCGACGATTGTGGCAGCTGGTAAGCAGTTTAATGATTTTATGGAAGAAAACGTGAGGAAAGAAAGTGAGTTGGAATTGAAGGATCTGCTGGCGCGATTTACGACAGATGTTATAGGAATGTGTGCCTTCGGTATTGAGTGCAATTCGATGAAGGATCCCAATGCACAGTTCCGTGTAATGGGACGAAAACTGTTCCAACCAAGAGGAAAAGTTAAAGGATTCCTTATGACTGCTACACCCAATTTGGCGCGGAAGTTAGGAGTGAAGACTACACCCCCGGAAGTTTCTGACTTTTTCCTAAATGCTGTTCGAGAAACAATCGATTATCGCTTGAAGAATAATATTAAAAGAAAAGACTTTATGGACTTACTAATCGAGATGCGATCGCCAGATGAACTGAAAAGTGATGACGGCTTACTTTCGTTTAACGAAATTGCTGCTCAGGCTTTCGTGTTTTATATTGCCGGGTTCGAAACCAGTTCGACGCTGCTGACTTGGACGCTTTATGAGCTCGCACTGAATCAGGATATCCAGGAGAATGGACGCCGTCATGTGCAGGAGATTCTCCAGAAACATGGTGAACAAATGACCTACGAGTCCGTGATGGACATGAAATATCTTGACCAAATTCTGAATGGTAAGTGGTAACCCAAATAATGGATAAGAGACGTTGTTATCGTTTGACGTTTGACGTTTTTATTTATTACAGAGGCCCTCCGAAAGTATCCTCCTGTTCCCGTGCATTTCCGTGAAACGGCAAAGGATTACCAAGTACCGAACACGAAGATCACCATCGAAGCAGGGACACAGATCTTTATTCCGGTCTTCGGGATTCATCGTGATCCGGAAATCTTCCCCGATCCTGAGCGCTTCGATCCGGAACGTTTTAGCCCGGAGGAGGAGCAGAAACGCCACCCGTACGCGTGGACTCCCTTCGGCGAAGGTCCCCGTATCTGCGTGGGTCTAAGGTTTGGTATGATGCAAGCCCGTATCGGGTTAGCTTATTTGTTGAAAAATTTCCGATTTACGTTTGGCAAGAAGTCCAGCGTTCCGTTGGAACTCGATGTGAGAAGTTTTGTTCTGGCCCCGAAAGGAGGCTTGTGGCTGAAAGTAGAGAAGATTTGAAATTGTTATTCGTTCGCTTCGCCGTTAGTTGGCCACCAATTTGAACTGCGAACAATTGGTGAAGATTTTGAGTTAAAAAAAATAGAGCCTTAAAGTTTTAATTCAACATTTTTAACAATTGTGAAATTTAACCTAATTCAGATATCGAACTGAGAGCTAGAATTCAAGCAAATAATTTATAAGTCAAAGTATAAAATATGATAAAATAGACGAATTTTTTTTTATACTTACACTTCCACACATCTTTTCGAATTTCCAAAGTATTTTTTTCACTCGAACTAAGAATTCGAAGAGGGTTACGGCAAGGTGATGGATTATCGTGCTTGCTATTCAACATCGTTTTGGAAGCTGTGACACGTAGGGCTGGTATCGACACGAGAGTGGCACGATATTTAGAAGGTCTGTTCAGCTCTTTGGCTTTGCCGATGACATTGATATTGTAGCACGAACCCTTGGGAAGATGACATAGACGTACATCAGACTGAAGGCTGAAGCCGGACGAATTGGACTGGCCATAAACGCTTCGAAGACCAAGTACATGAGAGGAAGAGGTTTCAGAGAAAACAGTATCCACCTCCCGACACGAATTAATATTAGCGATGATGAAATCGAAGTGGTAGAAGAGTTCGTGTACCTGGCCTCACTGGTGACTGCTGACAATGACACCAGCAGAGAAATTCGTCGATGCCTTATGGCAGGAAATCGTGTCTACTTTGGACTCCGGAGGACGCTCTGCTCGAAAAAAATTCACCGCCGCACGAAGTTTACCATCTACAAAACACTGATTAGACCGGCACTCCTCTACAGCCACGAAACCTGGACCATGCTCGTGGAGGACCAATGCGCCCTTGAGGTTTTCGCACGGAAGTTACTGCGTACCATCTGTGGTGGAGTGCAGATGAAAGATAGCTCATGGCGGAGGCGGATGAACCACGAGTTGCATCAACTGTTGGGAGAACCACTCATCGTTCATATGGCGACAATCGGAAGACTACGGTGGACTGGATATGTCGTTATGATGTCGGACGACAACCCGATGAAAATGGTTCTTGATAACGACCCGACTGGAACGAGGCGACAGGGCGCACAGCGAGCAAGGTGGTTCGTTCAAGTGGAAAACGACCTGGGGGTCCACCACAGATGACACGGCTGGCGAGCTGCAGCCATGGACCGAATTGAATGGAGACGACTCCTTCGAACAGCAAGGAACACTTCGGCCTGGAGCTGACTGGTAAGTAAGGTAAGTAAGGAATACTGACAGAGTTGATTTCTGTTTTACTATTACAAACGGTGCTCTCCTTCTGAACGGAAAAATACTTTTAGAGATAGTTAGTGATTACTTATTTCAGTTGGAAGCAGCCCCAATTTTTATATTGAAGCAGCAAGTTTTCTTTTATCGCTCATTTGGCATGGTTATAAAATCAAAACAAAGAGACATAACGAAATGAAGGGACTATTTGAGTTTCAACATAGGAACAAAATGTGTAAAATATCTTACTCAGAGAACCTGTACAACTATAGATATACTAGCTGACCCGGCAAACTTCGTCCCGCCTATTTTAGTGTTTAATTTAATAATTTTAAACATTTCAAATTCATTGATTCCTTGCGATTGGATTATATCGTTTAAAAATGATTGGTTTTATCGGAATGACAACATCCTCGACTTTTGGCTTTTGTTCATGACCTCTATTCCGGATATTGATTGGGTGCATTTCAGTTATTTTCGTTGTTTTCCAGAAACTGAAAGTGGTCATCTTCTAATTCAAAATGGTGTCCAGGGTCAATGCTTCTCTACATCATTTCCATATGTAGTAGTATTCGGTTATTTTCGGCTGTTTCCCAGAAGTTGCCATTTTTCACTTCAAACTGTTGTCTAAAGTCAATTTATAGCTCCTTGCCTCATTCTGGATCCGGTGATACTCATATTGGGTGGTATTTGGTCCTTTGGGCTATTTTTCAGGAACCGTAAGTCGCCATCTTGGATTTCAAAATGGCATTAAGAGAAAATTTTTGGCCTCTGCGCGTCAATCTGGTTGAAGGAACACTCATATTGGGTGGTATTTGGTCATTTTCGGCTGTTTTCCAGACACCGGAAGTCGCCTTCTTACAATTCAAAATGTTGTCTGAGGTTGATAGGTCGATTTGTGGCTTCAGTGCATCATAACAATCCCGGAAATTCCCATATTTGGTGGTATTTGGTCATTTTCGGCTGTTTTTTAGAAACCGGAAGTCGCCATCTTGGATTTCAAAATGGCATTAAGAGACAATTTTTGGCCTCTGAGCGTCAATCTGGTTGAAGAAACACTCATATTGTGTGGTATTTGGTCATTTTCGGCTGTTTTCCAGACACCGGAAGTCGCCATCTTACAATTCGAAATGTTGTCTGAGGTCTATTTGTGGCTTCAGTGCATCATAACAACCCCGGAAGGAAATACCCGTATTGGTTGGTATTTGGTCATTTGCCGCTATTCTTCAGAAACCGGAAGTCGCCATCTTGGATTTCAAAATGGCATTAAAAGACAATTTTTGGCCTCTGAGCGTCAATCTGGTTGAAGAAACATTAATATTGTGTGGTATTCGGTCATTTTCGGCTGTTTTCCAGACACCGGAAGTCGCCTTCTTACAATTCAAAATGTTGTCTGAGGTTGATAGGTCGATTTGTGGCTTCAGTGCATCATAACAATCCCGGAAATTCCCATATTTGGTGGTATTTGGTCATTTTCGGCTGTTTTTCAGAAACCGGAAGTCGCCATCTTGGATTTCAAAACGGCATTTGTAAACAATTTCTGGCCTCTGAGCGTCAATCTGTTTAAGGAACACTCATATTGTGTTGTATTTGGTCATTTTCGGCTGTTTTTCAGAAACCGGAAGTCGCCATCTTGGATTTCAAAATGGCATTAGGAGACAATTTTCGGCCTCTGAGCGTCAATCTGGTTGAAGAAACACTCATATTGGGTGGTATTTGGTCATTTTCGGCTGTTTTCCAGACACCGGAAGTTGCCATCTTACAATTCAAAATATTGTTTGAGGTCAATTTGTGGCTTCAGTGCATCATAACAATCCCGGAAATACCCATATTGGGTGGTATTTGGTCATTTGCCGCGATTTTTCAGAAACCGGAAGTCGCTATCTTGGATTTCAAAATGGCATTAAGAGACATTTTTTGGCCTCTGAGCGTCAATCTGGTTGAAGAAACACTCATATTGTGTGGTATTTGGGCATTTTCGGCTGTTTTACAGACACCGGAAGTCACCATCTTACAATTCGAAATGTTGTCTGAGGTCGATTTGTGGCTTCAGTGCATCATAACAACCCCGGAAATACTCGTATTGGGTGGTATTTTGTCATTCGCCGCTATTTTTCAGAAACCGGAAGTTGCCATCTTGGATTTCAAAATGGTATTAGGAGACAATTTCTGGCCTCTGAGCGTCAATCTGTTTAAGGAACACTCATATTGGGTGGTATTTGGGCATTTTCGGCTGTTTTCCAGACACCGGAAGTCGCCATCTTACAATTCAAAATGTAGTCTGAGGTCGATTTGTGGCTTCAGTGCATCATAACAACCCAGGAAATACCCATATTGGGTGGTATTTGGTCATTTGCCGCTATTTTCAGAAACCGGAAGTCGCCATCTTGGATTTCAAAATGGCATTAGGAGACAATTTCTGGCCTATGAGCGTCATTCTGGTTGAAGAAACACTCATATTGTGTGGTATTTGGTCATTTTCGGCTGTTTTCCAAAGACCGGAAGTCGCCATCTTACAACTCGAAATGTTGTCTGAGGTCGATTTGTGGCTTTAGTGCATCATAACAATTCCAGAAATACTTATGTTGGGTGGTATTTGGTCATTTGCCGCTATTTTTCAGAAACGGGAAGTCACCATCTTGGATTTCGAAATGGTATTTGGAGACATGCGAGATGAAGGAAGGGTGTCGGAACATTATGGACATGTTTGTTACACCCAAAAACATTCACCTGCCAAATTTGTTTGTATTCGCTTGATTGGTTCTCGAGCTGTGCGCAATTTGAGTTTCATTTGTATGGGACCCCTCCTTTATAGAAAAGAGAGGGGTGTCAAACCATTATGGATATATTTGTTACTTCTAGAAACAATCACCTGCCAAATTTGGTTCCATTTAGTTGGTTAGTTCTCGAGATAAGCAGAAATTTGTGTTTCATTTGTTATTTGTATTTGTTTTTATTTAATTATATCATCTGACCTTTTTGATCTTAATGAAATTTAGGGGAGGGTGGGGAAAAGCCCATTTGGGAAATTCCTTGCGAAACACCCAAATACGCGTAAAAACCCCACCATCTTTTGATCGAGTATTACATGCTTTAAATTAAGTCTAACAACAATACAACATACTATTATTACAGATGACACATGAAACTACTTAACTTAGCTCTGACAGAAAATCGAACCTAATCCTAACAAATTATAATATTCGCTTAAGTCTATTTTTGAAAGTAACACTTGATACATTGAAGTCAAATGAGTCAAATACATTATTAAAGACGTCACATATCGCCCTGATGGGTTCGTTTTGATCATATTCTGTACGATGAATTGAGAGGCGCAGAAAGTTTCGCATTCTTAAATTTCTATAGGGCACATTTATGTTGATTTCAGAAAGGATGTTTGGAGCGTCAATTTCGCCAGTTAACAGTTTTCCTACAAATACGGCCCTGAATACGTCTCTTTTTTTTGCTAGTGTGTCAATGCCAAGTAAGCGACATCGACTGGCATAGGGCGGTAATTTGACAGGATCACGCCAAGGAAGAGATCTCAGAGCAAAACGAAGGAACTTGGCTTGAACTGATTCAATCCGGTTGGTCCAGATATCAGTGTAAGGACTTCATATTATGGCTGATGTTTCCAAAATAGATCGAACTAGTGAGACATATAGCGATAGCAAGCAAAACGGGTCAGTAAACTCTTTGGCGATTCTCATCATAAATCCGAGGTTTTTGTTCGCTTGTGCAATGATATGAGAATAGTGATGCTTGAAGGAAAGCTGTGAGTCAAGCAGTACGCCCAAATCTTTTATCACAGACACTCTCTCAAGAGTTTCTCCAGATATACTATAATTCCAAGGTAATGGCTCCAATTATCAGCAAATTACGGGTACACCAATTAGAGAATTCATCAAGGTGCCGTTGCAATTCTTTGCAGTCCTCTGTGGAGCGAATGATGCGAAATAGTTTTAAATCATCAGCATAGATGAGTTTACTGCCAGGTGGGATGACGAAACAAAAATCATTGAATTGGTCCGAGATTGCTTCCTTGAGGAACACCTGACAGGTTAACGAAGCTATCTGACTCTGTGTTGCCTAGTTTAATAAACAGTGTTCGGTATACAAGGTAAGATTTTAACCACTTACTGAAGTGATGTGATGCACCAAGACTTTCAATTTTAGCCAACAGAATATTGTGATCAACACGGTCGAACGCTGCTTTCAGATCTGTATAGATGGTATCCACTTGCAGCCCCTTCTCTATGTTTTTTATACAATGCGATGAAAACTCAAGTAAATTAGTCGTAGTCGATCTACCTGGGTAAAAACCATGTTGGGCCGTCGACATATATGGCTTAAATTCACGAGATAAAACGTTGCCGACAAGAATTTCGAATAATTTCGATCCAGCCGATAGCGAAGTTATTCCCCTGTAGTTCACTATATCGTGTTTGTTGCCTTTTTTATAAACTGGAAACATAGCTGACTTCTTCCAGCAATCAGGAAAAACTCCTAGTGATCGCGATTTATTAAAAATTATTCTTAGCGGAACACAAAGCGCGATGGCACATCTTTTTAAAATAATAGCTGGAATACCGTCAGGCCCAGCCGAAGAAGAAGGTTTTAGTTTCTCTGTGGCCTTGAGAACATCGTCATCTGAGAAGCAAATATTATCAAGGTTTACAACGTTGTGAGGAATGCGCGAAGGGCACTCTGTATTTGAGCTGTATTTGCAGAAGAGGAAATAAATATGCTCGAGAAATGTTTCCGAAATAAAGAACCAATACCATCAAGTGTGTCAGCACTGTCATTTCCAAGAAACATGTTGGAAGGAAGTCCACTTTCTTTCCGCTTTCTGTTTACAAATGACCAAAAGCGTTTTGGATTTCGTTTGAGCTGTGATTGGGTACGTAGCACGTGTTGAGCGTAGAGAAAGCGATTGTAAGTTTTGTAATGACTACTCGCAGTGGTGAACGACAACTTAGTCATTGCGTTTCGTCGTCTGACGTAGTTACGAAGTGCAGCTGCCCTTTGTCGTTTTAACTCTCAAGGCCGTCGATTGGACCAAACGGCCGTGGGTGAAACGACGGAACGAAGTTGGTGAATTGCTGTTTCATTGTGTGCGTGAATATCTCTACAACACTGTCTACGTCAGTTGCACGGTTCAACAAATTTTCCCAGTTGATTGCGAGTAAAGCCCTTTGAAGTCCTTCGAAATCGCTTTTACTAAAGTTGAGTTGCCTTATTTCAGACAATTCTTCAAAGCGAGGACAGGCTAATGAGACAGACAGCGGTGGATGATGAGGGTCGATACCAACTAACGAGTCACATGCTTCGGCAATGGCACAGTTGAGTACGGATTCGTCATTGACGAATACGAGGTCAAGAGTCCGATTACGCCCGTTTTTTACTGCGCTTAATTGATTCATGTTGAGCAAAGACATTCCGTCCAACAGCGCAATATTTGCACTATTAAGACTCGAATCAGAAGGATCAGCAAAAACGCGACCAGAGAGGCTGGCTTTCCAAGCAAGGCCAGGCTGGTTGTAGTCCCCGAAAAGCAAGTGAGTAGTGTGCGATTCCAGTGAATTCAAAATTTCAAGCGCCGAGTCGATATGGTTCCGAATGACAGAGGTGCTATCGGCGATATCAGGCGGGATATATACAACACCTACACAAATACTAGCACCATGAATGCGGACGTCTACCCATAACTGTTCTAAATCAGATATTAGACTCGATCGTTGCCTAGACTGTAACCTGTTAGATACGGCAATAAGGACACCGCCGCCGCGAGATTTACCTGTACATGCTAAGTCGCGGTCGTTTCGGTACACTGTGTACTTTGGTCCAAGAAGCTGAGGAGAACAAATTTGATCGTTCAGCCAGGTTTCGGTAAAAACGATTACGTCATATTCAGCATCCGAAGCGGCAACAAACAGCTCGTCAATTTTCGTGCGTAGCCCTCTTACATTCTGATAGTAGAAATGAATATGTTCGTGTGGGTCATAATCCAATGGCGCGGTATCGGCACAAACATCAATTGTGGAATTAGCCTGAAAGTTGGATTGGTTTTTCAAAGACGGCAGAATCCGAACACCTAGCTTCAAGTGAACATATACGTTCTTGGTGTTTACCTGGAGGAAAAGAGTTACTGTGTCCGTGATCTTTCATTCGCGGGGATGAACAAGGTGCGCCTATCTGATAGCATTCATTGGAGTTTAGACTGCAGGTTGTGTGAGTTAAAGATGTACTGGCCTCTTCATTCACAATCATCTGATCAAGTTGGCTAGAAAAATCGCACATTCTCTGAGTTTTTGGTAAGCGGTTAGAATACATATACTTAACTGGACGGGGGGCCCGCTGGCCCCCAATATCCCCCGGTGGCAGACTAATTTCGTTTAAGGAATAACCGGTGAGATTACCGATGGTGTAGCTGCCGCTACACCACGTTCGTTTCTTGCTCCATAATCCTCAAACTCTCTAAAGAAAATACCGGCAGGCCAAGTACTTGGTGCCAACGCAACCGCTTTTAGTTTGGGATCAATGCCCACTTTGAACGAAATAAAGCGCAGCAACTTTATATCCACGTCTTTTTTAACCAATCTCACAACATCGGGTGGCTCGTTGCACTGTAGACATTCTTTTGCCATAGTTTGAATGTCGTCAGTGGTAACGTCTGGATGAATTCTAGACAAATAAACCCAAAAATTTTCTCTCTTCTACAGGAACAGTAACGACAGTTGATGTTAGGTTGGTTTTCGTTCCGACTATGACGTCCCGGTTAGAATTGGGCTGATCTTCACGGCGACGTTTTGGCGTAGGACGGTAAATTGGTCAGTTGCTGTGAAAGCCGCGGGGTGTAGCTTCTGCTTTATCAATAACACTAGTATGTTTTGCAACTTCTTTTCGCACCTCCGTTTTCAACTTTAAGCATCCGTCGCAAAGCCAGAGAATATTTTCCGTGGAGGCCTTCAGCTTTGTAAAATGCTGATTGTTTAGCCCAGCACATTTATAGTGAGCCACCGTCTCACAGAAGCCCTGACATTTGATATAATCAGTCTCCTTTGTTGGTTTGGCGCACTTATCACATACAAACTCCATTGTTTATTTCAAGCAGATTCACCAGCACAAACTTTTCGTGAAATCAGGTATTGGATAGATATATCCGAAGAGAACTTCACTTTCACGTAGCACAAAAATGCTTTGGCAACCTTTTCGTCGATATTGATGGGTAAATGAATTTAAAAAACACAGTGATTTTGAAGAAATAAAAACCAAGCGTAGAAACACAATAGCAGTAAACGGCAGTGATGCCAAATATTCTTATGAACCCCTTTCTCACAGAAGAGGGAGGGGAGTCGAAGTACTATGGACATACTTGTTACCTGTAAAACCATTCACATACCAAATTTGGTTGTATTGGGTTGATTGGTTCTCAAGCTGTGCGAAATTGGTGTTTCATTTGTATGGGACCCTTCCCTTCCAGAAGAGGGAGGGGTCTAAAACTATCTTAGTCACCTCTTCGGCCCCTAAAACCCCTATATACAAAATTTCACGCCGATCGGTTCAGTAATTTTCAAGCCTCTATGGAACAGACAGACAGACAGACAGAGCTGCATTTTTATATGTATAGATTAACCGTTTTTATTTGGTTTCCATAGAAAGGTGATTGTGCAAAGTTGCTGGAAAATTTCATCTAACTTCGGGTTTCTTAATTCCAATTAGGGTAAGGCTATGTAGATCTCATTTTGAAATATTGCTTAGTTATTAATCATTAGTTTACACTGTTTTTTTTTTTTCTTCGGTGCTTATTACGGGAGTCACTTCACGGTGAAATAGATTTCACTCTCACGCTCACTTCACTTTTTTAGACCTATTCCCGATTCCACCTCAAGTGAAGTGACAAAAATCACCTCCGTGGAGTGAGATTGACAGTGAAGTGAAATTGAGAATAGGACAAGTGAAATGAGATTGTTTCCCAGTTCAAAAATCTCTAAGTCCCAGAAAGTCGTTTTTTCCGTTTTTTCAGATAACACCAGATCTTGACGTGTTCTGCATTTCTAAAACATTCGGCATCAAATAAAATGTTTTTTTCGGTAGCGAAAATTTCCTGAACTAGTTTGCATTATTTTTCATCGGGCAAAAAAATGAAAGTTTTACCGCTTTAAGGCACGGATCAAATTCTGATTCGTTTCGTTACTGAAGAATAAATCCAATATTTACCATTAGATCACAAATCAATCAACTTTAAGACTTATGGCATCTTCTTGGAATCATTTCACCGTTCAAAATGGTCGTGAAATAATTCCACGCGAAACGTCGCTTTTTCCGTTCTCACTTCACTGATATGACACTCATAATAACCCAGATTTCACGGCAGATGTCACTTCGCGAAAATGTGTGACGGTGCGATTGGTAAACGCAAGATTCATCTACAACGCAGCGGAATAGTAGCAGAAGCTGAAAGGCAACGATGACAGAGCATTTTTTTTCTCTTCTCTCTGTGTGTTTTGATAGTACGACGCATCACAACAAGCGCACTATTGTAGAACCAGTTCCCGGAGTAAAAAATCACTCAATGGTGGGTCAACCAACACGTGTACGGGGAAGTGGGAGCGGTTTGTTTTTGGTCTGCTCGGTCATAATCGAAAGTGAGTGGCGCAAAAATTCTTGGTGAATCACATTATAAACAACACGTTATCGAGGCATGGTGATAAAAAAGGCCATTGGGCACATCGTAAGTGATTTACACCTGGCAGTTGATAGCGCGGAGAAGAATGTTTATCTCATGCATGACTCGGTATTAAAACATGTATGAACCACGTGAGCAAATAATCGTAAACAGGCATCTCGAGTTACATTCTTAAGGAACCCATGCTTCGGTTTGTATGATACATTAAATTAAAATTTAAAAACAAAATTAGTAACATATGCTCTCGAGTATATTATATTCAGGGGTTTAGGTTGAACCAGAATGATGGAGGTGGAAGTTATGGATAAATGAAAATTTTTAGAATATCATCAAATCTCGTATAGTAATATAATAATTAGAAAAGGTTAAAGTACAGGAAAAAAAATAATTTAATATGTATATTACCTTTTAGGTGTTCACATCAACACTTACAAGGGATAATCATAAAAAATAATCCTACCCTTACAACTACAAACTAAATGCAATTATTATAAACGGTCCTTTTTTAACTTTTAATAGATTGCTGAACAAATTTAAAATAAAACTAGATAATATTGTACATAGATGTACCTACCATAATAAAAAAATATTGCAGATAAGTGTGATTACGATATTTCTTCATAAACGGCTCTGTGGTTGCCGTTGGTTTCTTAATAACTTCATAATTACTTATGTATTATACAGTGCTCTGATCAATCCTTTTTTCTACCGAAAACACAAAAATATCAGTCATTCAATTTCATCTTATCCGCTTTGTGCGAGACTTCGTACACCGTTCGTCTCTCCGAGCTGTCGCGTTCAATTTCGTTTTCCGATTGCAAAATAAAACGAACGGGCATAACGATCATCTCTTTTCCTCTCTAGTGTAGAATCCTCGCAATCCTGTTCGCACTACTTTATGACGATTTTTTTCGCATTTTCCTTTTGTTCAATATCCATTGATTTTTAGTGGCAATGAACGACCGGAAAAAAAATCATTTGACCGGCAGTCGCTGTATGCTTCTGATGCGTAGGGGAGGATTGTACAAAACGCACCAGTTAAGCATTTGCGCGATTTACAGCGCTTCAAATCATTTCAAAGCGACATTGAACCTGTAGGATGATTCTAGGATCTATTCATTGTATGTTTATGACGAAGTTTATTATAAAATACTCGATTTCTAAGTCTTTTTCGGTAAAAATTACCATTGCCGCCAAACAAGCCTGTGACCAAAACGCACCACACCAAAGGTCAGTATGCTCCAAAGCAGTAGGCTAATATGCCACTAGCAGAAATCAGCACGCGAAGTGAGAAGCGCTTGATGTCTCGAAAATAAAATGAAAAATAATGAAACATGCTCTAAGTTGTCCAGCAAGCTCTTCATAGCGCATTCTGCCCCAATTTTAATTTTGATTGTTTTTAGGTAAAAGTTAACGAAAGTTAGTAAATAAATTTGAAATACTCATAATGTTATAAACTCCAAAAGTGTAAAGGTTAGGGGAACCATAGTTTTTGTATTATTTACAAGTCAGTTAATCATAAAAGCTTAAATAAAATTCATGAATAATTACATGTTGGACAGAGCCACAGCCAATTGCACAGTTTTTTGAGTATTTTAGTCATTATGGCACATCTTTTTATATGAGAACTGTAGAGAAGCTGGGTTTTAATGAGAAAAGCGAAGATTTTCATCATAAAAAGCCACATGTGTAAGTATTTTGGGGATTCAATAGCATGGGCCATCTTACCCAACTGGTGGTGCGTCTTGTACGGTTCTCCCCTATATTCTGTTACAGCATTTTGGTGGCTGGAGGCGCTTGTTTTTGTTGTTGTTGTTATTAATGTTTAGCGATTATGGAAAAGTAAGGTGTTGAAGCTGTTTGATTAATTCTTCATACATCTCTCAAAGCATCCATGGAAATCAAAGCATCGCGTTTGGACATGAGTAGTGTAGTTACATCTGCCAACGCGGCTAGCACTTTATGTTGCGCAGCTCGCGTCGCGGCGGTGCACAGTGGGGCGGCTCCATACAAATGCTGGCCAAGCGAAAAATTATCTTCAAATCAAGGAAAATACATGGTTTTTATATAATTTTGGGACGCTGAGTACGAATTTGATATTATTTTTGCATGAAAATGCGTATTTTTGACGCCAGGGAATATTTCATGTTTTTTATATATATTATATGAGGAAAATTTTACGTCGGCTTCAGTCTTTTGGAAAATAAAATGCATTATGCTTGAAAGACTTTCATATGCCATAAAAAACATTAAATATTAATCAGTTATCAAGAAAAAGAAAAAAAAATTGAAAAATATGCTTCGTGTTGAAAATTACTTAAGACTTGTTTTTTTTTTTTTTTCAAAGTGGCTATTGATTCTTTTTATCGCATTCGCATTTTTTCCATTTGCATTTTTTTCCATTCACTTTCACCTTCATCTTTATTTTTGTGTTCATTTTCAATACAGTTTTAATATCTTCAAGAAGGGTTTTTGAAATGCAGTTTCTAACGTCAAAATAACTATTCACTATTTGCTCTGTAGAAATTAGCAGGTGATGTATTATGTCATGGTTTATGTTTACACGATTGTTTTTACATGTGACTGGTATGATATAAACTTAAAACATGATTTTGGTAGTCAGTGCTGGTGATCCAAAACATAAACAATGACTAGTTTTTGATACTTCGTAAATTATAGAAATATAGATCAGTTAAACTTGTACATATGCAAACAGTGTGATTAATTATACTGAAACTTGTTCGAAAACGTTGTTATTATCAGACTAATATGAGCCATTTGTTATTATGTAGACGGTTTGCAGTGTACAATTCAAATTTACATTTTTGAAATCCGACACGTGCCGAACACTCGTTGTTTCTCTTCGAAAGAAAGGTACTCTGCGCAACTCTGCGCAAGATCGGACTAGATGCATTTTAAGGCATTTTTTCCAAGCTATCTTTTAAAACTAGTGCCAATAGTGCCAAACTCTGCCGTTTAAACTTTAAACGCTGTTTTATGCAAAAAATACGTAATTTTTTGATTCCGTCAATTTATACATATATACATTATCCAATGATGAGGATTATACATTATCCAATGATTAGGATTTATTCTCCACTATTTTATAGACAACTTTTACTTAGACGTCATCAAGATTCAAGTTACTCTTGGGGCTCCAGCAAGTTTCGCAACATTGCATTTTTTTTTTCAAGAAAAACGCTAAAAAACGCTGACTCAGTACACTTTGAAAAATCATAGAAAATTCAAATTTTGTCGTAATGCTCTAAAAATTTGGATCCTGTCACTTCAATAGTATACAACTATAGGAAAAATATAATTGAAATGAAATTCACGTTTCCAATTTTGGGTCGATGGCCAGCGATTCCCCACTGTGCGGTGGTGTACTTTGTCCGAAGCTAATTTAGATTTTCGCATCGCTAAGTACAGGTCAGACTCGATTATATATAGTCCCTGAATTTTTTCCACTATATATAATCGAATTTTATATATAATCTAATCAGAGAAAAAATGTATTTTATTCATTTTACATGAATGTTTTATTATTTTCGAATAAATAGGAAGAATTTTATTTTTGACACATCCCCCTAAAAGTCAGCAAACACAGTTATTATGAAAATTATACATATATCTTGTAGTTATTCCTGGTGTCAAATGGAAAGAAAAAGTTAGATCAGTATATATTGATTTGTCAACTCGTTTGTTTTTAATTTCTCAAATTTTTACTACCAGATTTAACACGAAACAATAAATATGGACCTAAATAACGAAATATGGACCACGAGTGGAAACTCGATACCTGGAACAGCAGCACCTTCTCGGAGAACTTGGTGTGTGAAACGAACTGCACCTCGAAGCTCACTTCCTTCATTGAGGAAGAGAATACGAAGTGCCCTGCCAGTCGTTGCCAGTCAGGATTAGATAGGTCTCGTCGTTCATCACTACCATCACGTCGCGTTTCGCCGGGAAAATCGACTTGGCCATCTCAGCCAGTCTTCAGTCGCTGCAAGGTACTTTTTTACTGTTCAGGCGGTTGTACCGACCCCCTGGCCAAGCGCCCGCAACGATATAGCCACTTTTCCCTCGGTCTTCCTCTTTCGCATCCTGTGGAGCTTCTTGTCGCTCAGGATCGGCCGCCGCCGGGAACTGGGCTTTTTTCCGACGTCTGATTGAATATTGAGAATAGGTTATGTTTCCATTTAATTCTACTACAAAAAATCGAATACACAATCGAATATACATGCACATGTTAGAACCCCCATGGCTCTGCAGGAGATCAATCGCAAAGTGGACAAGGTTTGGAAAGTCCGTGGCGGCAAGGCTCAGTTTTACCAGGACGGTGGAGCAACCAACGGATTCTTGTGTGATAGACAAAATGCAGGATCGCGTGACCTTCTGGAAGGCGATCAACGAGAGAATGTATTTGTTGAGCATTGAAGGTCGCTGAAAACTATCCAGGGTCCACGGTCATGTTTTACACATGACAAAGCCGTACTCCTCGACCAAATTTTCGGTAGTTGTAGAACCCGCAGAATGACAAGAACTACCACAATAGAAAACGCCGCCTAATATCAACGAGCTCAATATGTGTTGACCATGAGCTGTGTTCAAAAGCTTCTCTCAGTTGCTTTCGACAAAATTAACCTCCGCATTACTGTTGCAAAGCTGGAACGCTATGGCTTTAGCGGCGCTCTATTGGTCTGGATGGAAACTTATCTAACGGGTCGAATGAGCAGCGTTAACATTGGAGACGAGCTTTCATTTTTTTCCTACTACATCTGAAGACCTTCAAGGCAGTCACCTGGCACCGTTGGTGTTTCTACTTTATATAAACGACGGTAATTATTCGTTACGAGGCCCACGCCTGTAATTCGCAGACGACTTGAAACTATTTGCCAAAATTTTGAACATTCCAGATGCATTTTTTCTATTGCAGCAATAAAATTCATTTAGAAATTGGTGTGTGATCCGAACCGTACGACGCTAAATCACTCCAAATATTCGGTAAAAACATACACTAGAAAATTCATCCGATACTATTCGATTTTAGCATTAGATGATCGATGTCGTTAAAGATCTTGGTGCACTTCTCGATCGACCTCCACGTCGTACAAAATATAACAGAGTTTCGTCTGTACTTCATAATTAATGTTTAGTTGTTTTGTTGTTTTAAAAATTATATTGTTTCAGCGCAGGATTTTAAATTATTTTTTCAAAAATTTGTAAAAAAATTCAGATAATTTTCCAAAACCATCAATTAACAACCATTCTCTATCTCTCGTCATTATTAAGATATATCGATTTATTCGAAAGAGGGCTCCGGCATCTACAACATCTTGGCACTATTGGACAACAATCAGAGCTCTGAAAGAAAGCCCGGTTCTGGACGGCTGACGACCCTGAGCGACAAGGATGCTGAAGAGGAAGACCGAGGCTAAACATTGAAAAAGTACCTGGCGAACATGGACATACATGTACTACGCAGCGGCAGCGCCTGAATAAGAAGGTCGAGTTGATTTTCCCGGCAAATCACGACGTGGCGGTGCTGATAGACGACGAGAACTGTCTCACCCAAGATGGCAACGACTGGCAGGGCACTTCGTATTTTTCCTCCCCCACGAAGGAAGTGGACACCGAGGTGAAATTTTTTTTCACACACCAAGAAGGTGCTGCTGTGGCTGACAATCAGCGAGGAAGGGATGTCAAAGTTGCTCTTCTTTCGCTCCGGACTGGCTGTGAACGGAGAAATTTATAGTACAAAGTGCCTGCCGGAGGTTGCATCGTTCATCAAGAAATACCAAAAGCCCGAAGACGCGGTGTTTTGGCCAGATCTGGCGTTGGCCCACTACTCAAAGCGATCGTTGGAGAAGATGGAGCCATTGAATATCGATGTGGTACACCATTTTTGCGGATCCGCCCAACGTCCCCAAGTTGCGTCCCATCCAGGATTTCAGGCCAAGCCTGAAGCGTTAGATCCACTCCAACAATTTTGTCGCGAAAACTGAGGATGAATTGATAAATAAAACGACTAAAGAATTAAAAAAGCTAACACGATTACCTTCCAAAGATTTTCAATGGTTTCAACTCAATTATCTGTGTTAGTCTTTTTTTTATCACTACCCGAAAAGAGTCCATTTTTTTAACACATACCTTTTCAATATTTAAATTAATTTTCTTTGCGAGTTTAACGATATTTGATAAGTTCCAATACCTACCATTATAAATTCGGTAAGAAACCGAACCCGAACTGGCAAGTGAAATACACCCGTTTAAACATAACGTAGTACGCTTTAAATTAATCGCTTTCATAAAATTGCGCGTACTCGCTGGTAAACCACTATTCAATTAGCCGGAACCATTAGTCATTGTTCTCTTCGGATGATAATTTACTGTAATCGGCAGACTGACAAATCAATTAGTAAACAATCGTTATGTACCTATGCGCTGTAGAAGTTGAATTTTTTATTATTAAAAATGTAAATTTGTTTTTGAAAATAAGATTTGAATAAATTTTCAACGAATTAATTTGTGAAAACATGTAGAAATGTAGGAAAAGAAAAATGTGAAAATAGTAACAAATGTGAAAATGTAAAAACTGTCAAAAAGTTTAGAAATGTGGGAATATAAAAAAAATAAAAAATGTGGATAAAACGTAGAAAACATGTCTTAGGTGCGCAACTAAGTTCTCACTATTTGTCAATAGATGGCACCAGCAGTGAGTGCTGGCCAAATCCGACATATTTGAAATGTGATGTACCAAGCTGAGTCGTATGGCAAACAAACCGCGTTGACATCTCAGGCAATCCACGTCACTTCGCATTTCGATGCTGATCTTTCTTTTCTGATTTTGCTGAAACTTTTCACAGTTGTTTCTTTTTGATAAAAAGGTCATTTTTTGATAACAGTTTTTCATGTAGACTCGCGACTGCTGTTTCAAAAGGGCCTACCCAAAGTGGTGATTGATGGATAAAAATTTCTATATCAGAAAAACGGCTTGATTGATTGAAATGAGGTCTTCAACAAAGTTGTAGGTAATACAATTGCGGTTCTAGAAAAAATATATAGACGTTGAAATTTTTTTTTTTCTGTGCTAAATTTTCCAAATTGTCACAAAATATTAAATATCTCAAAAAGTCTATTTATTGTTTTATTCTAGGTACACATTACAATGTTAAAAATTCATCTTTAAGAGCATGATATCAATCCAATGCACTGTTTTTGTACCATAATTCATCATTTTCATACTGGCCCTGTAAAAATTGATAATGCGTAACTCACCGGCGGACCCTGTTATCAGAAGGTTGTGAGACGAACACACAAGGTAACCAATTCATTTATATAAAAAAAATCCAAATAGGTGTGTGAAAATCTCTGATTTTTTGCCAAATATTCGTTATTTGCTGGGTTAATTTTTTCGTTTAATTTGAAGAAAACGGCTGCTGCAGTGCTCCAAGCGAAAAAACGCACTTCGATCGGTTCCGCTGTTTTAGTAACGATAAGGATCCATGCCGAGCGCAGAAACAGCTTGCTTCGGTATTGAAAGTTATCCGCCAAGCCATGATTCAAAAACAAGGTTCCTTATATTTGAAGTCAAGGGACGTTGAGCGTCGTTTTTTCACCTGTAAACGCCTGAGGATTTGGTAGAACCAGGTCCATATTATTTATTATGAGCTGATTAAACAAAATTTATCAACTACTCACTGGAAAACGGCATCGACTTTAATTAGTGCGATTAAGCACTGCGCAAAAAACGGTTAGAAAACGAGCAAAGAGGCAAAACAGTGATTTTACTGCATGACAATGCTCCTCCTCATATTACCAAACTAGGTAAAACCCACAAAGAAATGCTAAAGTGGAATATCCTATTCTTCCCGCCATATTACTCCGATATGACACCGTAGGATTACTACTTGTTCCGTGCAATGGAACATTGTTTGGACGATCAACAGTTTTGCTCGTATGAAGGCAAATTTTAAAAATGGCTGGATTCGTAGATAACCTCAAAAGACGAACCCTTTTATCGTAATGGTATTCGAGCTCTGTCAGGAAAAAGGGACAAAGTAGTAGTTAGTGACTTGTATTATATATTGAAGATGTAGAAAAAGATAAATAATCAAAAACTCAAGATATGTAAAAGATGTTAAATAAGAAGAAATTGTATTTTTGATGAAAAATGAATGCACAAAAGTAAGAAATTTCGAATAAAAATCGAAATAGGTATATACTTATAAATTTGATGAAATTGAATTTCTGTTGCAGAGGAAAACCTTCCATTTTTTGTTTAACGTTCCATTTTCAAACGGTTCGTTTTTCAATCTAATTCATAAAACTATAATTTCTAAACAAACAAAAACGTTGCAAAGGAAACTGTTTGTTTGGCACTTACAATTCAAATGAAATGACATAGAAAAAATATTGCATTTTATACTTTATTTTTTTTCCATTTCCCTAAAACCCCACGCAACCAGCACCTGATGAAGCATAATATGTGTTAACGAAAGGATCCCAGAAATTATTCGTCCAAAAGCAAGCCGCGTTCCGTTAGCCCGTTGTTCGTCATATAATGCTTAAGCAGAACCTGCTTCTCTAAGCATCGTTACCAGGGGTCGACCTCCAGCTGGTGCTGGTCCACCTGGGTGTATATGGGTGCCGTTGTGTGGTGGACATGGAACCTGAAAAACAAGCACAAAGAAAAGAACAAAATAAACACCGGAACCTAATTTACCCAAGAAGAACAACATCACCAACCGTTGTGCCGTTTATGGTGGCGGTGCAGTTTCCATGATGTCCTAGAACTGCCACTGCAAAAGCCACCACCAGCAGCAGCAGTGCCATGAACGGTGTTCGGAAGTTCATGTTTTCGTTGTTTGTTTTACCCGAAAAATTCCCTTTAAAAACAATATGGTAAGCTTTGGAAAATTTTCGTCAGTTGTATGAAACGAACGTGTGATTAGCTAACTTTCGGTTGAAGTGACACACTCCAACCTTTCGCGTGATGCTATTACCTGATAGAACTGCTGGACTCGGATGTTTGACCGTGTGGTAAACCGTTGTTTATATACAGCTCGGCTCGGGTTCCACAAATGGCCGTGCTCATAGGGCAGGTCATAATGAATGGGACGGTTAGAAAAACAGAAAAAAAAAAACATTTCGCCAGCACTATTGTGAGGCTGGCATATTGTTCGATTGTACCTCAGTGAGTTTTTCCTCCATCGACTTTCAGCAGATGTGTCTAGTGTTGGGGTCGGGTCGGGGTTTTCCGGGCTTTGTGGTTTAAAAATAATGAAAAAAAAACAATATGTTGGTGGCCAGTCAATTAGCAGAGGGTTTTCCCCTCACATAAAACGTCACTGAGCATTGGTTTCACGTTATAAAAAATGGTTATGGTGGATTAAACCAATCTAATATGGATTGTTGGGTTATAAAAATAGAACTACTTTTAGTCTGTGTTGCATTTTTGAGCGTTTGACTGAATGTAAATAATAAACTGAGACAAACAATGTCGATGGTTAATTTTTTTTGTTGATGGTTTTAGAAATGTTGTGGTTTTAATTTTTTTCCCGAGCTCAATTTGAGATCAAATTTCTCTAGTCATTCCTAGTTTTTAGAATCTTAGCTTCATATGGGATCATTTTCTTGTTCGCTAGCCAATTAGAAAATAATCAACATCAACATTCTAATTGCACCCGAACGTGCTCCAGTTTCGCAACCATTTATTTATGCCTCCATCAGTAATCAGCAAATCGGATTTTCACATGAGGAAAGTGTGTGTGTGTGTACTGGAATAATAACAAAACCATCCCGGAGAGCAATAAGTCACGCTGCGAAATTGTCGCTTCCGTTCCGGCAAAGAAGAACTGGGCTGAGAAATCACCAGCTGTTGCAGAGCCGTAACGCCGCCGCCGCACCGGTGGGTGAAACGATCTGCAGCCCTATTGTACTCGAGATTTCGCAGGGAGTAAAATATTAATGCGGAAGAGCAGCGTAAAGCGAGTCGGTGCATGTGGAGTAAAAAAATCTGCTTGGGAAATGAAAAATGATTGCTGTCATCGGTGGGAGGTAAGCGAGGAAAGAGAAAGAAAAAGCCCTCACCTGATACCAGTAATAAAATGCAGAAACGACTTGACACGAGGGGATAACAACTCATATGTGTGAGAGCTAGAGGAAAAAAACAATGGAAGGAAATGGAGCATTTTGGAAAATGTACTTGAAACTTTTTGATGGTCTATAAAAACGTCATTATTTTTAGTGTATTGCGAAGTTTAATTCAATGGTATGTTTTGCGCGTCCGCCTAGGTTAAGTTTGATTCTCTATCAGTCAGTAACATGCCATAAATGAACGTTGTAAAAACTCTGCAACAAATTTCGTTGAATGAGAGAGCAAAAAAACGTTTTCAATCCATTTAGCGGTGTGGTCTGGCCTTTATCCAAACATATATCTAATAAAATCTGAATAAGCTTCGAATCTTTATCCGTGAGAAAGATAAAATACACCCAACACCCACAGCCCTGTTTCCCAACTCTATATAAACACGAACGCTATGGTCCGGAATGAATCACTTTTGCCGGTAATTCAAATTTTTTGCATTAAACTCGAACCTCGAAGTCCGGTAGAAATAATGAGCTACAAAGTTCGCCTGACTGTTGTAGCTTTCGTTGTTCTGGTTGCATATTGTATGACCGTTGCTACTGCTGCTGTTCAACATGGAAATTGTACGATTACAAACGGTCAGGTTAGTTGCGGAATTCGTTGTGAATCAATGACGCTTGTAACGTTTGCTTCGCATCGGAACAGATAAATTGCACACGAACGGATGGCTCGAAATTTCCACCCCTAGAGGCCCGATTTCCGATAACCCAGATTCCACGTCGTGATGCCTTTCAAAGTATTTCTAACAGCGGGTGAATCGCGAAACTAACTGAAGATTTTACGTTGCAGTTTGGCTATGGCTGTTTGCGCTGCTTCTGGTTCATAGAATGCACTCTGTTTTGATGTTGGCTTGTAGCAATTGTTGTAATTTATCCGTATTTATTTAGTGAATAAAGTGTTAGTTTTTCTCTTTTTATCCGCAGAAAGAATGTGTTGTGCTAATATTATCTTTTGAATCAGAATGCATGATTTCAAAATATTTTTTATGGACTCCAGATTTGGAAAACTGATATACCATGAAACGGGGTGAATTTGATCAATTTTCATAACAATTTCCAATTAACTAGCTTCATGTACATTTTTCCCGAAATAGTATAATTTTAAAACAAGTACTGGTATGTGCTCCAGTAAACCTTTATGGCTACTGATGATATTTCTATCGTCTACTTCAGGAAATAAACTCGATAATTTTATAAGGTACTACGAGGTAAATTGGGGTGAAATTGATCACCATACATTCTTTTGGCAATGTGCTTTTGAAGTAGAATACTTCTCTCAGGAAGTTCGGCTACATAGGGATGTAAAATGAAAATCTAAAACCGAAAAAAGTGAAAAATATGTCCAATTTCAAATGCTAATAAATCGGTTAGAATTCGACGGATTTCCCTTGTTCTTGCAGCAACAGATTGGAAATTCTTCTAAGATTCTTCTCAAATGAAGATAATTGTTATTTTATTATTCAAACTATTGTACTATTGAAAATAGTCAAGCCTTGTCAAAACGGAAAAAATATATTCTTGGTTTTACTTGCCAGCTACAGTCCAAATGTTATGTGTTCATTTTACTCACGTCGTATGACTGATGAATGAACCTATCAACAACTAAATACACCTGAGAAGTGTTCTCACTAATGTCGATAGTATTACAAGTTATCTGGGAGTTATCATAAATTCACCAATCATCGTTCATTAATCAGGTAGTTGGTGCATTTTTGTATAGAAAACCCCAGAAACATACATAACTAAAACATCACTCTACTCTTTCGTTCATGAATTGTCAAGTATCAAAGTTTAAGTAGCTTATAGTACAAGGTATAAGCTTTAAAAAAAGTATTTGATGATGTGCACCAGTTTGCCTCTTTCTCCTCTATATGCATTTGAATCTGGGAAATAATTTAATGGAAAAACGCTCTTACTTAGTATATAACAATTTTAGTAACATGCTGTCTTTGAAAGAAACCTGTGTTTTTATGTTGGTCATATTTGTCTGGAACATCATGTTCTTGAAAAAACAATATTCAAAAAGTTATGCCAGAAAAACTAAATCTGAGGGAGTTGACAGCAAAAATGCTTTGTATTTCAATAAATAGACGTCATAGAAATTTAATATTCTCTGCAAAGTTTCATATTTTGAAAAGTTCTACAACTTTTCCAAAGAAACTATTCACGTATCTTCGCTGTATCAAAAGTTAGAGTTTTTATTTTTATGATAGTAGGCCCTGATCAAAAAATATTCTTATCAACATTTCCGTTACATTTTTGTGAACAATTCTTTTGAACATTGTCTTTGGCTAACATCAACCGTTTAAGCACGAAAGAATTAAGTTCGTCAAATTGCCTTTTCCGACCACTGTGGAGTGAAGTTCCGGCTATCGTACAAGCCACAGGAGCATTTTGAAGAACAAGCACAAGGTCTAGATTGAATTTTCGCCACACCAAGAACTTTGATAAATTGCAATGCGCTTGAAATTATGACAACTTTGGTTCTACTTTTTCGATTCAGATAATAATTGAATTTTTATGAAAACATTCCTAGAAGTATCTATAACGCGGGCCGCGAGAAATGAAGCAGAGGGCCGGATGTGGCCCGCGGGCCGTACGTTCGACAGCCCTGCCCTAATCATTCTTCAGTGAACGTTTGTGTTTTATTATAGTTAACAATATTGTTGAACATCGAAAAATTTTAGAAAATAGCAATATAAAATTATATTACATAAATGATTTCAGGGGTATTCTAAACAAAACTGCACAATAGTTTATTTAAATTGTCAGATAGAAGCATGGTGTCTTCGACAAAGTTGTTTCTTACGAAATGTGCTAAAACTTTACTCAGAAAAGTGGATTTTTATATGCAAAATGAGAAAAACTAAATTCGTTTCTCACTTTTAGGTTGATCAATCTAAAAAAATTTAGCTTTCATAAAATGAAGAATTATTATTAAAGCAACTTTGCGAAGACACTGCGACTCAAGAAGTTGTTTGTTTCGTTATAAAAAACAATATTGTAGAAAGTTGAATAATTGTAGAAAATCAGCGTAAAAAGTAAAATTGAAAACAATTGCTTTTTAGGGGTGATTTATTGAAAACTCCACAAAAGTCCTTTAAAATAGGTGGATGGAAGTATGATGTCTTCAACAAAGTTGTTTCTTTTGAAATGTGCCACGATTTTGCCGATCAAAATAGATTTTTATTTTCCAAAATTAGAAATGTAAAGTTTGAACAACTTTACTGAAGACAATGTGGCTAAAAAATCTTTTTTTTATTGGCGTTTTAATGTCTTCTAGAAAGTTTCTCAGTTTTATGAGTACTTTATTTGGGTGGTAAAATTTTTTGTCTAAGGGGGGTGTACATCAAAATAAAAAAATAAACTTTTTCATTTCTTGATAAACATGGTAACTTTCTTCCGATACATTGTAGAACTAGCTATTTCGAGCAAGTTTGTAGAAGATTGTAAAATTCTATCTCTTAACCTGACAAAGTTATATGGCATAAAATAAACCACCCTTTAAAATGTGTTTTTGGTTGATAACGCTCTTATCTCAATTTTGCCAGTGTTCAAGTGTTCTACAAACCTCAAACTAAGATTAATTGTCACATTTTTATAGAAAAAAGTATATCGCTATCTCTTGATTTAAAGGAGTAATTTTTGCTTTTGCAATTTCTGACACAATTTTCAAGTGAACATAACTTGCGGAAAGGCAGATATTGGCAGATACTTTCAGTTTCATTTTATTCCGATACCATTTCCCTCTAGTTGTGTATATATGTCGTACTGGAATCGAAGAGGATTCATAGTATTTTTTTGGAAATTAGGTTGCAACTTTGATTAAATTGGTCAATCGGTGCCCGTAAATGAGCAACCCATGGACGTTTTATGATTTGAAAGGTGCTCGGAAACATAAGCGAAGTGTTGAAATGTGTATCTTTACAAAATCCGAGTTGTTTGACGATTAGGCAACCTAGAAACGGAAGGCGGTCGGTATACTGGTGGACTAATGCGAAAGAAGACCATCGCAGAGTGTGCCTTTGTGCGAGGCGGAGATTGCAGCGTACCGATATGCAAAGAAAAGAGCATCGTACCTACCTCATTCGTATCTTCGCAATTCCAGCAAGCAAACGAGCCTGCTTCGATAGACTATGACCTAGTGCTAAAACGAACCCTAGGGGCGACGCCGGGCATAGATTGATGAGGCTATAAGGGCTGCGAATGAGAAACTCTTTAAAGGTGACCAAGACCGACTGGTATACCAAGCCTGGTCATAAAAACGGCGATAAAGGCAACCCCAGGGTTGTTCTGGGTGATCATGCAGAAATGCCTCTTCCCGGATAACTAAATGTGACGGAGTCTGGTCTTGCTGCCGAAGGCCGAGAAATTACCAGGTGACTCATCAGCATATAGACCAATCTATCTGCTAGACATAGCGGGTAAGGCGTCTGAGAGCATTATTCTCATTAGACTTGTGAGAATCACGGAAGGTAGCACCAGTTGAAACTCTATAGCTTTTGCGCTCTTGAGTCTTAGTGTACCAGCGTCGCTGTATTAGGTCCTGGAGAACTACTTCCGAACTCGTATACTCGTTTACAACACAGACAAGGGTCACAAATGCATCCCATTCACCTCAGAAGTACCACAAGGTTCCATTCTGGGCCCGTTGCTGCCGAATGCTATGCATGACGATGTGTTGGAACTAAAACCGAAGAGGTGATTGTTAGCTTTGCGGACGACAGACTCAAGTTGAAAACTGTACTTTCAATGAAAATCATAGAAAATCCAGGAAATTGCAGCTATCGCACCACAAGACGGTGGTCATTGTGGTCAACAACCGCAAATCGCAGCGGGAGGCGAAAATTAGTACGGGTGAATGCACTATAGCCTCAAGGCGGGCTTTGAAATATATAGGTGTGATGCCAGCATGACTACATATATACTCATGTATGGCGCATCAGTTTGGTCTAAACCTGTTACAGGTTCCGTGTTACGAAACTGAGAAAATCTGTAGGAACTGAAAATAAAGGCGGGGCCAGAATGAATTAGATGTATTTTTCGTACATTAGTATTACGACATACGAAATAAGCTTTTTCGAACGTTGTAGAATGGTATAACTGGAAATAATTAAGTCACACCTATTTTTTCAGTTATATCATTCCACTACGTCCGAAAAGAGGGTCGAAGCAAGCCATGACCGAAATCGGACGCAAAAATTTTTCGCTCGCATGTTATATCGGAAGACAAATTTTAATTTAGTTGTGCATGTTCGTTAGAGATGTAATCGCGGAGTGAGTTTATTTTCTAAATTTAAAATTGTTTTTTCTTGGAAAAGTTCGCGGATGGTTGTGATCAAGATTGGCCAGCTGGTTCCTGCTTTGAAGTCATCACATTGTTTGGTGATTTTCGGTTATTTTACACCTAAAGAATTGTTAAACATATATACAGGTGTTCTATTGAAATGTGCTGAGTGCGAAGAGTGTGAAGTTCCACAAAAAAAAGTGAATTTAATTGTGAAAGTTGATTATTATTGCGTTGCTTTTTAGATTCACCAGTGTTTATTTTTTCTTGTTTTTTTTTTCTATCGCTGTCTTGGCGACGGTTTGAAAGTGTGGAGTGTGTGGTGTTATTACATACAACAAGGAGATTGTTTTTCGAGCAGCTGCTCCACATAGTTTTATAGTGATTGAATGCTCATTAGGGATTTATTCATTGGCATAGTGCAAATTATATTTGGCTTGTATCTAGTTAAACTTGAAGTGAAAATTTGCCAATAAGATCAAAACCATGCATCGCCGTTATCAGTGTTTATGTGCTATCTATTTTCAACGAATGAAATGTTGTATGGATTAAACGAGTATGTGAAGGCATACATGCATGTTGCCACTGTACTTCTATTTAAAAAAAAAGTCCAAAAACGATGAAAACAACTGGAAAATGCAGAGTTGAAAGCTAAGTATACGTTTTGTCTTGTCTGTATTGTAAAGTGATATTTTGATGCTTGTTTCTAGTTTTACTTTATGTGAGAAAACAGATACAGAGAGATTTTGATTTCATCGTTGAAATTGTGTGCGCGGTATATTTTTCCGCAGGGTTTCAGTAACATGTTTTATTTTTGTCCACAAAGTGTTAGTGTGGTTTGTGGAGTTTGGAGTATGTGTTTCTCAGGAATCATATGCTTTGATTTTTTTATTGTTCTAGCTTTTGACCAGTTGTTTTACATAATTTGTTATATTTATGACTAGTTCGGCACTTCATCAATAAATTTTAAAATATATTCAGGCTTATATGTATATTTGCTTTTATTAAATTGTTGAGGCTTTGGATGCATGGAACATTGCCAATTTTCATATTTATTAGGCGTACATTGTTAAGAGATAATCGACGTAAACGCCGAGTTCCTGCGTGTATGTGTCGGCCGGGGGGATTAAAGCGGTTGTTCGTAACGCTTCGGTGTAAACGCGTATTCAGCCCGGGCGAGTTTTGCTGATATATGGACTTCCGGCGTGTGGTGATTTCGCGAAGTGAACCCAGATATTGCATCATATCTTTCTCATCTTCATCAACGTGAAGTCGGAGACTGCTCGCGCGTTGCATCTAAATTATTACATCGGAAATCGAAGTAGATTTCGTTCAGTCGATAAATATTATAGAAATAATATTTCAACCCCCGCGTCGGTACCTTCCATGAGGTCGTATTATCTACAGATGGATCAAAAACGTGCAATAGTTTTAGGTATAAAGAGCATCACCTTACGAGGAGATATACGGTAATTTGAGGTTGTCTCGGTTTAGTCAAAAATCTTGTATCCTCGCGTACGTTTTATTGTTGCGGTGTTACATTGTCAAACTAAATAAGTTCGAATCACATTATGAATATCGTGGCGGATGTAATAAACTAGTAGACGCGGCACTTGTTCTGAAGAACCCGACATTAGCGCATCGTTTACCAAAACGAACCCTGCTGTATACCTTCCCCTTTATCCAACATCCCAGTGATTTCTCGTGGAAGTGCAGAGGTGTTCTCGGCTTCCATAAAGCGAGTATCACGTCAACATATTCCTATACAAACTCCTTCTTTGACCTGCATTCGGATGCGGCCGGCGCTGATATTGCCTAATATAAAGATTAAGGTCACCAGTTTTTACACATTGAGGATGCATGTTGGTCCCAAACATCATCTGTTGGTTCTTTGTGTAATTACAGCTGATCTGGCAATAACGGAGTAGCAACCGCGGGCGGTCAATCATGCTCATGCTCATGCTCATGCTATATCATTCCACTGCGTCCGAAAATTTTACGGTCTTTTCTTTATTAGAAAAAATGACTGACACGCAAGCAGCCGGGTTATCTTTCTTGTAAAAGTATTCTACTTCAACCTTGCGGTCGTGGCTTTGCAAACAACCCCCCTGTGATTTTTTTTCGATATCCTAAAGATAAATGATGATTTCTTTACTGAAAAATATCATTTACAGCTAGTTTGGAAACGAAAATTACGATATTTCAGGTTAAAATTTGTTTATTTTGATTCACGAGCTGCTTGTTGCTAAGTTTGCTCTTATTTGATCGGCGTTAGACCGATTTCAATTCGGTTTGTTGCAAAAGCTCAAAAACTAGCTCTGAAATTAAAATCTTTGTGATTTCCTGCAAATTCATCAGTATTTCTTTAATGGTATGGAATGATCATTGTTGAAAATTACATTTTTTGAGCTTTACTCACTTCTCCAAATTTAACGTAATTAACCCACAACTAAAATTACTTTAAGTAAATTCAATACTTTTTTTTTGTTATTTGGAAACTTGTTTGATTAAATTTGATTGAGTTTTGACTGAGTTAGAAGAATTTGTCGAAAATATGAAAAATTGCACCGGGCATTCAAGGGTTAACTTTGACAGGTATGTGAATCATGCAAAAGTTGCGTTTAAGGACACGTTAACATTGCCTAGTGTTGTAAGAGCAATATCTTTCGATTAGTATTTTCTATCACGAATTTTCAGGTGATCAATTTCACCCCATTCCACGGTATTAGTTTTACTATCACAAATACTGTGATATAATTTCTGGATACTACTCGAGAGCAGGGAAAACTTACACTGAAAATATTACTGCTCAAAATCAAATAACCTTATAGGGATACTGGGGGTGAACCCGGCCCCCTAAGGAAAATGATTCTTTAGTAGCACTTGATGGCGAATATTGTAATATTTCTTTCACGGAATCTTTGCTCAGATTGTTTTCTACAAGATATGGAGGTTTTCAGTACTTTAAATCTGTTATTTTACAAGGAATAGTGAAGTTTTGAAACTAAGATAAAAACGACGTTTAGCAATCAGTGCGGGTGAAACCGGCACCCCTTGGGGGTAACACCGGCACCTAAGTTTGTTCATGAATTAACTCGAATTAACTGAACTAATTTGAATTCGGAAACCGTCGAATGAGAGATCTTACATTTCTGTATGTTACTTCTGAATTTAGTTGTTGTCGGTTAGCTGGTTCTGGGGAGATTGCCGGAACAAGTTCCGGTGAACATTATGTATAAACAATGAAAGAACTTGATACTCGGCAAGCCTATCATGTGGCATTTTGAATCATATTATTAACTAGTTTCATCGAAGCCAGGATCACATTGACCACACCGGAGCATATTTCAAATACCACCGGGAAAGCCGTCAGTTTTGTGACTTAATTCAGTAATTTTGACGCCTCTAATAACCCTTGGAATCATTCATGAATCACAGAAAAGCTTAAGTGCATGGTTCTAAGTCGATAAATTAATTTATTTATCAGCGAGACATCGGTAATAGATGAGGAATATGTGTCAGTAACATCCAACTAGCCTCAGACCATGTCGGGCTTACCCCACTCACTGGGTGACGGTGTTACCCTGACAGCACACATTTTTTTAAAAAGAGTATTTCTACAAAATTATCGCTTCAATTTGCCTTATATCGAACTCCTGTGATCACTAACAATACAGGCAATGAATTGTAGAGCAACGAAAAATTATTTTAGTCTTTTCAAATAAATAAAAGCTTAAGTTCCACTCACGAAAAATTACATCCGTTTACGAATCAGCTGCAGTAGCGTATGTTTTGTCTATTATTTTGACGCTTGACGTTTCACGGTGGCTTCGATGTGTCTTAAAATGTTTAAAATATTGAATACCAACACTTCACATATTCCAAAACACAGTTAATTAGCGTTTTCTAATAAAATCCTAGGGGTGACGGTCTTACCCTCAGTGCTGGGCTTACCCCCAGTACCCCTGACAGTGGTTTCAATCAAGGTTGTTAATCGATAACCTATCGAAACGCCGATACGCCGATACGCCGTATCGAATCGATAACGTTTGTTTATTAACAACCACTGCAAGAGCAATTTTTGCATCATTAGATATATCATTTAGATGCATTTAAACGCGAATATGACAATGCCACATACCTTGCTATTCAATGCCTTGCTATTTTGTGCTACAAAAAGTGCCTTAAAAGCTAAAACAATCAAAACTCAGACATTTATTTTCCCTATGAGAAGCGAAACATGAACAAATAAGGAAAAGTTTCTTTCTGTTGCCTAGTGATGCTTCGTATCCAACCCTCGGAGTGAAACGCTTCCTCACCCCGTACCTGCTTTTTGGTCAAATCGTTACACTCGCTACCACAGCAAACAAAACTGACATAAGACGTTAGTGAGCTGATAACGTCTAGTGACTATCGTCATCGCCGATAACGTTAACGTTTGAAGACGCTATCGTCATCGTCAATAACGATACCATACGTTATCGGTAACGGCGATGACGATTGTCGACGATATTCTATCGTATTAACAACCTTGGTTTCAATGTTGTTACTCACCAAACTCACACTCGATTTTAATATGGTAATAATTTCAACTTTATCACGGTGTATATGTATATCCACATAAAAAAACCGCGTATATACCGAAACCTACACCAATTATTTCATTATACCCGTCTATCTTAATCTCGAGGAAGATAGGACAACAGGATTAAATAAGTGATCAACTTGAGCTCTTTTGAACCTATGCATTTTATCCTCTCTTAGACACAATTCTCTGAAAGAAGCTCCAGATCCGGATAGCTGTCTACCAAGATTTTTATAAATTTTTATCGATTTTTATCGTGTCCGTACTAATCAGCCTTTTTAAAGCCAGCTCCACTCTGAGTCATATTGCTGGCAAAAAAAAATAGGTTGGTGTCTATAACAAAGCTGGGCAAAAATTACAAAACATTGCCTGAAACATTCACACTTTTACTGCCGTTCTACCGATAGTTGTCTCATGTGTATACTTGTAACAGTAAGGTCACACCAGACGGGATCACCAGCTTAATTTACTAGCACAAACGATTGTGAGTCGCTCGGGATCGCTTAAAAATTATCCAAACCTTGTCGGACCAGCTATTACCCACAAGTAAGTATCGTCTTCGAAACTCCCCGCTTGAGCGTCTGTGCTGACAACGGTCCGTTTTGCGCTTAGCTTCCACTCGATCGTCACCAAGGAGTTGTCTAGTGGAAAACTCTCAGATGATGGCTGCGCGCGAGACAAATGAAGGCGTCACGCAGTTGAACTTACCAACGGGCACTGGAGAGGATTTCGTTCGTGTGTATTTCTCGAGAAAAGTTGGAAACAATTATTTTCATTCTATTGTGCTGGAATATTTATATATAGCAGATGTTTTGAATATTAAGCGAGGTATTGTTTAGTCTTCGTTTAAACATAAGTGATGGTTCTCCAAAGTCAAACAAGTTTTTCACAACAAAGAACGTTCGAATCCATGTTGTCAAAGGTTCGTTGCACCCGAACGTAGTACGATGGAAGTTGCAGCAATCCAATAGAGCGAAGAGTTCGTTGTGAAGCCCGAAAGTTGAAAAGAGACAGCAATCTTAGTGGATACAGCCTGGTGAATTTTTCTTCGTCGTTCTACCCAAGTTACAATTTCATAGCTATTTGCCTTTATCCAATTCTCTTAACGGTTTTATTGCGGTAACGGCTATTACCAACGATCTTAAGGCGGTCAGCCTTCTTACCTAAAAGAACGGACCGTAATAAACACTTAAAGCTGTCAATAAAACTTTTATAAAACCAATAACAAAACCAGCAAGCGCGTATGTTTTTTTGCTTTATTAGCGGTTTCATTACAGCTAGCGCGAGTCTTATAAAATCGACATAGCCAACCGTTATAAAACCGGTTTTAATGCAGTCATGTCAGAATTGAGAATAGCAAGTTGGCAATGGAAAATATCTCATAAGATTGTAATAAATCTAGAGAAACATTTCAAAAGGTCCTATCTGACATTGATGGTAATCAGAGAAAAATGAACATGAAGTTTTGTAAATCTTTTTTAATTACCAATTCTAACAGAAACAAAATTTAATTACGTATATGATCTTTATTGTAGTGAAAGTCCGTCGTCTTCACCTCCAGTGCCTTTTTTAACGTTTTTATGCTTTTTTAGGTTTTAGGCTAATAGGTCTTGTAGTTAGAATTGGTAACACATTGAACCTTTGATTCAATGGATACAAAGGCTCGACAAGAACCAATTTATTATTATGATCAACGATAATACGATAGGATTGTCATAGGATATTCGAATTCTAGATACATTTCCATGAAAATATTATCAATATTTTTTCATGGAGTTTTATTTTTTTAACGAGCATTATTCTTGCATCAAATTCTTTTGTATATCAAAACAGGAATCCATTAGCCACATGATGGCAGGTGGTGAGGGTTTAATCGTCTGTGAAATGACCGTAGAAGATGAAGTAGGTTTCAAGAAGGGAAATGATAAGTGAAAGCTCATACAAGAGGATCAGAGATGTATAAATATCTGAAATAGTTAAATGATTAAAAAGCTAAGAAACGGTAACAAAACGGTGAATGTTTTATTTATTTATAAATATAAAATATCGCGAGAGAAAATACAACGGTGCCGGCGAGATGTTCGTTATCAGTGCGTAGTTTCCAATACCAAATTTCCATCTGAAATCATATTAAAAATAATAATGTAGTATCTAGTATCTAGCATGAGCATGAGCATGAGCATGAGCATGAGCATGAGCATGAGCATGAGCATGATTGACCGCCCGCGGTTGCTACTCCGTTATTGCCAGATCAGCTGTAATTACACAGAGAACCAAAAGATGATGCTTGGGACCAACATGCATCCTCAATGTGTAAAAACTGGTAACCTTAATCTTTATAATAGGCAATACCAGCGCCGGCCGCGTCCGAATGCAGGTCAAAGAAGGAATTGGTATAGGAAAATGTTGACGTGATACTCGCTTATTGGAAGCCGAGAACACCTCTGCACTTCCACGAGAAATCACTGGGATGTTGGAAAAAGGGCAAGGTACACAGCAGGGTTCGTTTTGGTAAGCGATGCACTGGTTTCGAGTGTCGCGTTCTTTAGAACAAGTATCGCGCGAACAGGTTCTTTATATCCGCCCCGGTATTCATAATGCGATTCGAACCTATCAAGTTTGACAATGTAACACCGCAACAATAAATCGTACGCAAGAGTACTGGACCTTTGATCAAATTGGAACAATTTCAAATGATATGATATCTCCTCGTAAGGTGATCCTCTTTACACCGAAATCAATTGCGCGTTGTTGACCTATCGACCTCATGAAGATATCGACGCGAAGTCTCTAGGCGTTCGGTCAACCGGACATTATCTTCCTAACAGATCAATCAACGACGTTTCTCGTTCACACTTTGTCTGCTCTAAAAAAACGATAGGATCCCGCGAAAAACACACCTGAAAAACAATATAACTATGAATATGTTGCGCGCTTATTACGAAAACTAATCATGACTATTTATCTTGCCAAACGTCGCGATCCTCTTCGTACTACGCACGCGATGTAGCCAATCAGCTATTTGTCAATCCCGAATACTTTCGAAGAAACGAATGCACGTCGGCCGACGCGATTCTTTGGAAGGTATACATCGCGTTTTCGTTAATCGCGATATGTATCGGCCAGACCAAATCTTCGGTTAAACAGTCACAGTGAGACATGAACAAGTATCTGGGTATACCCCTCGAAATCATTATATTCCGAAAACGTTCATTTAAGTAAAATTTTTCCGAGCCGAAAACGCGGTTTACATCGATGCACTATGCAGGAACTCTCTATTTCCTCCTACCGACGCAGACACTCGGGGACACGACATTTCACGCCGATTCTCTCTTAGTTGTCGATGCGAATGTTGCCTATTAAATAGAAAAATTGGCAAAGTTTCATGCATACAAAGCCATACAATTAATTTAAAAATGCAAATTTCTATATTGACCAATATATAGTCTTAAGTTTGTTAACAAAATGCCGACCTAGTCCTGGTTGGAGCATAGTATACAAAACATAAACAGCCCAAAAGCTAGAAAAATCGAAGAAGTGAAACATAAGATTACATGTATTATCACTGCACCATACTCCCAGCTTCCACAAACCACATCATTGCTCTCGAGGTGAGAACATGTTTGGCTGAATGAACCCTACTTGAAGCCTGACCGTGCAAAACCGCGGTAGATGACGGATTCGAGGTATACGATGTGTTATGTTGGCTCATTACTAAGTTGAGTTATTCATTACCTTATAATGGATGTGATGCACATGGGAAGATTTAAAAATGGCAAAGCATGGTGCATCTAAAACATTAAGTGCAAACATCCGGTGTAGATGTACATAATAATCAAAAGTCTTAAAATTATTTACAAGACAAACCAATCATGATTATTTCAGGCTGACTAAACAATCATCGAAAGTCAAACTCAACAGTCACTTAAAAATTAATATTTGCTTAAAAACCTAAAAATCATGAAATGAAGTTTGACAAAATACCTACACAACTATGTCTAAGTTTTAGTAATTTGAATCGTAAAAATATAATAACATAGGATTCCAGGAAACTAGCTTTTTTTATTGAATAATTTTTAAATTTATTTAATTATTTGAGCCAAAGATATAAAAAATCTATTCAAGATCCGAAAACAAACCTCTCCTAGTTAAACAAAAAATGGGGCCGCTCAGGTAAAACTCCGCCAGAATAGCACATTTTTTTGTGTATCAACATAAACCATTAAATTTGCTCACAAAGTACATTCTCCTTGTCCATCACCGCGATTCTATGTGCACGACGCCAGAATATAAACGCAAATTTGGTGCTTAAATACCAAACTAGTCATAATCAGGACATAGTATATAAATATATAAAACATCTGCTCAAAAGCTCGAAAAATCAAAAAAGCACAACTCCACAACACAACATTTCGACTTCGCCTGTTTCGTAAACTTAACAAACTTTGAGCAACATATTAGGCATCCTACCAACAACTCAACTACCGCAGGCGATCAACACAGAGACCCATAATAATCGCCTGGTATTTATATTTGTAACATCAAGTTGTACGTAAAAAACCAGTTCTCCAATAATGTTTACACAAAATATCACCAACATCACCACCGATACTTATCTTCAAATTACCGCTTTTGCTTTGAACCGTGGTATCGATTCGCGCTGCGTTGCACGGACTAACATAAGGAGGATTAAACACCGGTAGGATCGTTACTACACACCAACATTTCACTAACACGACAATTTGCCGACTTACAACCGACCTCCACCGTTGCTGTTCGAGCTATTTGCACTATGCACCCTGGCAACGACAGGTTATAGTCCCGTAAACAGTTTCATTACCATTTTATGGCACCAACACAAGACAACATTAACACCAAACTTAAACCAAAATTCCATATATTTTTGCCTTTTTTGCACAAACACTAATGCCTCTTCACTCAAAATTGGATAACTCAAAGAGGGGGAATTGAAAAATTGTTCCGATACGATAGACTTGACACCAAAAGCATAACACCAAAAGCAAATTATATTTTTTTTTTTTATTAAGGGGGGATTTGTTAGTAGCTTAAGTATTTATGATAAATATTAGTAAGTAATGAGTATGTGTGTCCAATCACAAATGGTGACTTCTCAACACTGTTAGAAATTTGTAATTTTAATTGTTAGGATTTGTTTGCTTTCGCAATTAGGACTTATCATTCGTAGGGATTTAAACCTACTTGTCAGAAAAGGGGAAGTAAACTTACAACTAACTTAATTGCTAACTTATTGGCTATAAAGAGAGCTTATCGTAGCAATTGAGGATTGCAACGATTTTTGTCGAAAATTGTTAATAATTTTATTTGACATAGCTTCTAATGGTTCAACACCAGTAAGTCTATGTAATTCGAGTGTACCAAACCAAGGAGGACGCTTCAAAATCATTTTCAGAATTTTATTCTGAATCCTTTGGAGCGTTTTCTTCCTTGTTGAACAGCAACTTGACCAGATCGGTACAGCATAAAGCAGTGATGGTCTAAAAATTTGTTTGTAAATCAAAAGTTTGTTCTTTAAACAAAGTTTAGAATTCCTGTTAATGAGAGGATATAAACATCTCGTATATTTGATGCACTTGGCTTGTATACTCTCAATGTGCTCTTTGAAAATAAGTTTTTTATCATAAATTAGTCCCAAGTACTTAACCTTGTCGGACCAACTTAAAATAACCCCATTCATCTTGACAACGTGATTATTGTTTGGCTTGAGGAAAGAAGCCCTAGGCTTATGCGGAAAAATTATCATTTGAGTTTTAGAAGCATTGGGAGAGATTTTCCACTTTTGCAAGTAGGAAGAAAAAATATCTAAACTTTTCTGCAATCGACTGCATATGACACGAAGACGTTTTCCTTTTACGGAAATGCTTGTGTCATCGCAGAACAATGACTTTGTGCATCCTGGAGGCAAATCAGGAAGATCTGAAGTGAATATGTTGTACAGGACTGGACCCAAGACTGAACCTTGAGGCACACCTGCTCTGACAGGAAATCTATCAGATTTTGAATTCTGATAGACAACCTGCAGAGTTCGATCAGTAAGATAATTTTTTAAAATTTTGATTAGGAAAATTGGAAAATTAAAAGTTTGCAATTTCGCAATCAAACCTTTATGCCAAACACTGTCGAATGCTTTTTCTATGTCTAAAAGAGCAGCTCCAGTGGAATAACCTTCAGATTTGTTAGCTCGTATCATATTAGTAACTCTGAGCAATTGATGAGTTGTGGAATGCCCATGGCGAAATCCAAACTGTTCATTTGCAAAAATTGAATTTTCGTTGATGTGTGACATCATTCTGTTAAGAATAACTCTCTGAAACAGTTTACTTATTGAAGAAAGCAAACTGATTGGTCGATAACTTGAAACTTCAGCTGGGTTCTTATCCGGTTTTAAAATGGGAGTAATTTTTGCATTTTTCCATAATTTGGGAAAATATGCAATTTTGAAGCAGCAATTGAAAATTTTCACTAAAAATTCCATTGTGCTCTCAGGGAGATGTTTGATTAGTATATTAAAGATTCCATCGTCACCAGGTGCTTTCATATTTTTGAAATTTTTAATAATTGATTTAATCTCATTCAAGTTAGTTTCAATTATTTCTGCAGGTAAAAAATTCTGGGAAGAAATTAAATCAAATTGACGTGTGACTTCATTTTCAATTGGACTCACAAAATTCAAATTTGAGTTATGAACACTCTCAAACTGCTGAGCAAGTCTTTGAGCCTTTTGTTCATTGGATACAAGAAAACGTTCACCATCTTTTAAAACTGGAATAGGCTTTGAAGGTTTCTTAAGAATTTTCGACAGCTTCCAAAATGGTTTTGAATATGGTTTCAATTTTTCAACTTTAGTCTCAAAATTTTGATTTCTCAGAAGAGTAAATCTATGTTTAACCTCTTTCTGTAAATCTTTATAAATAGTTTTAAAAACAGGGTCACGAAAACGTTGATATTGACGTCTGCGGACATTTTTCAAACGAATTAGAAGTTGAAGATTTTCGTCAATTATTGGTGAATCAAATTTCACTTGAGCCTTTGGGACAGAATAATTCCTGGCATCAACAATTGCACATTTTAATGCTTCCAAAGCGGAATCAATATTCACTTCGTTTTGCAAATCAAGCTCATTATTGAAATTTCTCTCAATATAATTTTTGTATCTTTCCCAATTAGCCTTTTTATAATTAAAAACAGAGCTCATAGGGTTTAAAACTGATTCATGTGATAAAGAAAAAGTTATTGGAAGATGGTCAGAATCAAAGTCAGCATGTGTGATCAAATCACTACATACGTGACTTTGATCTGTTAGCACCAAATCAATTGTTGAAGGGTTTCTTACAGAAGAAAAGCATGTAGGACTATTCGGAGACAAAATAGAATAGTATCCTGAAGAACAATCATTGAATAAAATTTTGCCATTGGAATTACTTTGAGAATTATTCCATGAACGATGTTTAGCGTTAAAATCGCCAATTATGAAAAATTTCGAACGATTTCTGGTGAGTTTTTGTAAATCACCTTTAAAATAATTTTTGAGCTCGCGTGTGCATTGAAATGGTAAATATGCTGCGGCAATAAATAAAATCCCAAGTTCAGTTTGAACTTCAATTCCCAAAGTTTCAATAACTTTCGTCTCAAGATGGGGAAGAGCACGATGTTTGATTCGGCGATGAATAACAATTGCAACTCCACCGCCGGAACCCTGAATCCTATCATATCTATGAACCACGTAATTGGGATCATATTTTAATTTTATGTTAGGTTTCAAAAATGTTTCAGTAATAATTGCAATATGCACATTATTTACTGTTAAAAAGTTAAAAAGCTCATTCTCATTGGCCTTCAATGAGCGAGCATTCCAATTTAATATTTTAATTGTTTTATTTAAAATCATTGCTAAATTTTAAATTAGAAACAATTTTAATAGTAAAATTTGTGCCTATTTGAATGGCTTCAAACATTGATTTTGCCTGCAACATGGCGTTCATAAGATCGAACATTGCCTGTTGCAAAAAAGAAAGTTTACCTGCCGTAATAGGCCCCAGGCAGTTGACATTAGAAAAAATATTTTCGGCAGCAATATTAGCTGGAGTGATAGGTGTACAATTATTTTCTAGCCTGTTTTGCTTACCCATATTAACGGTCATTTTCGAACTACCAACACTAGGCGGTATAATGTTCGAACTACCTGTAACCTGTGCATAAGTTAAACGGGTATGCAAAGGAGTAGGTAAACTATGCGTCACTGGTACGCTTGGAGAATTTTGTTTTGAAGTTGGTTTTAATTGAGAAATTGAACTTTGTTTACCTTGCCTTGCCTTAACAATTGCTAAACGGACTGGGCATTGATAAAAATTTGACATATGGTTGCCGTTACAATTCGCACAGCGAAAATTTTTACTCTCTTTCACAGGATATGTGTCCTTTTTGTGAGAAGAGTCCCACAATTAAGACATTTTTGGTCCATGTTACAGAATTTGGAACCATGGCCATAACGTTGGCAAGTACGGCATTGGGTGATATGCTTTTCACCTCCGCCATACTTCCTATAAATTTCCCACTTTACACGCATATTATACAAAGCATGTGCTTTTTCAAAAAAATTTAAGTTGTTAACCTCATTGCGGTTAAAATGAATTAGATAATTAACAAGGGAAATTCCAGTTCTCTGACTGTTTTCGCCTCGTGATTTTTGTTTCATTAGAATTACTTGGGTAGGGGCTATGCCAAGTAATTCTGTTAAAGTAAGTTTGATCTCATCAACGGTTTGATCGTTGGTGAGACCTTTCAAGACAACCTTGAACGGCTTGGCGTTCTTGGTGTCATATGTAAAAAATTTGTACATCTTGTCAGTTAAATACTGAACAAGACGATCACGACCCTTTACTGAGTCGGCTAATAAGCGGCATTCACCTCTACGGCCAATTTGATAGGTAACTTTAACGTCAGAAACAAACGTTGAAAGTTCCTTTTTGAATATATTAAATTCAGAAGAAATAGTTACCACAATAGGTGGAACTTTCTCCTTTTTTAAAGATTTTATATTTTGTATAGTTTCATTATTGGTAACTTCCATTTCACCAGCTTCTTGCTCAGGCAAAATATCAAAAGGATTGTCACTACAAACACTCGATGTGTCAGAAAGAGATGCCTCTCTTTTCCTCCCCGCAGCGATGCGAGGTTTCTTTTTCCGTCCAGCCATTTCAGGTGATACGAAAAAAGTTAAAACAAATGTTAAATTCAAAAGTAGGTAGTCTTGAGAAAGACTGATGGGAAATAACTTTCAGGTAGTCTTTAAAAGACACACTGACAAAACACAAACTTTGAAGCTATAGGCAGTCAAAGACCAGTCCACAAGCAACCGAAAAAACGTCTGATCTGTAGGACAGTTCAAGACGCACTGACACCAAAAGCAAACATTTTGACGAACAGACCATCATCCCGAAGCAAACAGCGGTATTTTGTTTCAAGCACATATCACAACTACTACTTTAGCTGCTGCATGTTACTTCCTTCATTTGCTAGGGCTGGGGCTACGCGTCATGGCTACCACTTCTAAAAGACTATTTTCACTCAAAATTCTCACATTTCTGCAACTATTTTAAAAACACCTTAACACAAGATGCTGCAATATATTAGTTTTATCACTTGAAGCAAATTTTAATAATTCTTTTCAATTGACACACTCAAAACACTGTTAAAATATCCGCGATTGAAAAGCCCGACTTGAGTAGGCCGTGTTGCCATTCCCTCCAATAATAATGTAGTATCTAGTATCTAACAATAAACAAGAATAAACTAGATTTACCAAATTCGTCTAGGCGTTGCGTAATTTGCTATACTCGTGACTATATGAACAATCACAAGAACCAATCTTATGGAGGCAAGAAGGGGAACAGTTATATGTCCCTATACCGTCGTGCGGACAACCTCCATTAGTAGGACGGTAGTGACATGGACGAGGTTGATACTGAGCCTCGAATGACGATTCACAATCTGTAATCATATTGTTAGTTTCAATTTATAACTCAACATAAATTATGATATTAACCTTTACCTTCCAAATCAGTTGATTGCCTGGAGAGATCATTTACTCACATACTAAAACCGCGATAAAAATCGTCATGCGATTTCTAGTCTTTGGACTTCGAAGACGCAAATCAATTCTCTTGGCGGCATCTAGCAAAACAAAGTATCACAAATAACTTAAGTAATTCCGAAATAATTCTCCAAGTTACCGAGCAACAACTGAAGCTTAGACGAAGATAACTTCATTTTTCCTTTACTTCACTTCATTTCACTGATAAACAATTTTAACATGTTTTGCAACAGTTGAAAGTGCGAGGTCCAATCTGCATCTGTCAAAGTTTTTGTTCGAATAACAGATTGGCCTACTAGTCGGTAAAAAGGTCCAATCAGAAAGCTGTGCGATATTGTGTTGCTGTTCAAATTGGACGTTTTTTTTCGGATACTCTATTTTTTTATAAAAATCAAAACCAATTTTTTTTTCTACTAAGCTTAAAGACAAGGAGCTCTTCTAAATGGATACGCATAAATTGGGTTTTGTTTACAAATGTCAGATAGGACCTTTTGAAATGTTCCTCGAGAAATGTTCAGTTTCAATTTGTCAAATTTGTAAACAAACATGGGTTCGCGGAAACTAATAAAGATTTCTGGCAGCTTTAAACGAAGTGTGAAGAGAAATTTTAACAAAAGAATTAATATAAGGATAAATGAAATAACAAATATTGCAAAAGTTATGAAAAATGTTCCATTGAAATCCTCCACAGCAAGTTCCAGCCAGAAAACAATCTCAGGATCTCAGGAGTTCGGTACGTGTTTAGGTTCGATGAAACATCAACCAGATTCGATGAAACGACAATCAACTGATTTTAATGTCAGAGAAAAGGAATTATTTCTCGATAGCGAAAGAAGAGCTTATGGACAAACAGATTTCAGAAATTGATATGTATCGCTCGCTGCGTTCAGAAACAACGATTTAATATTACGATTTGTGTGATATAAAGTGTGAAATGATACCCGTTCCAGTTGACGATACAACAAATACAGTTTTTATTCCTTCATTTCATACCTTTTAAGTTAGGTTAAGAATTAAAAAAATATATATTAAAAATCACAAAAAATCGCATATCAACATACTTCTTTTATTTTAGCTCATATTTCTTGCCTCCGTATTTCAAATTCTTCGGTCGGTTTTTATGCGTCGATACAACCTTTCCGGTCAACCTCTGTTTGCTGTTTTTCATAATTTCCTTCAAAAATTTCTCACAATCGGCTTCGGAGAAATCCTGGTCTGCTAGCCTAACAACTCTCAAAAACATGTCTCGGAACTTTGCGTAAAACTTCAATGGAATTTTGGGTGTACCTGCACATGGTTCTTTAGAACTGCTTGGCAGATCGATATCCCGAGCTAAGCCCGTCCAGGAACATTTGTTCATCATCTCGCGAGTCACTAGATGATCAATCAGCCGTTATGCGCTGGTGACTCCATCGGATTTGCCAGTTTTTCCACAAATAGCGCTTAATTTCGTAATATATCGCTCCATGTTATTTTCGTCCCTCAGTTCTGCTTTCAAACGGTCTAGATCTTCAATGGAGTCAACTATCTTAATCATCACGTCGTAGGTTTTTTTTTTCTTCACATAACATTTATTTGACACGGCACAAATACAATTTAATGTTTAACGGCGCCAATTATATCTGATGACTTAAAAACTAAAGCAAATTTTTTATCCTCGCTGCCGACTACGAGCTGAAATTAAGTCTAACTTAAAACTAGCATGGGATTTCCAATCAGTGTTTTGTTGTTCAATGGTCGTCTGATAATCGTCGAATGGCATGTATGGATTCGTTCTGCTGAGCCACGATGTCGTGAGTTGGGACAGAGGCTCGTAGTCCTTGGGTCCTGGTTCTGTTGTGCGGGGTCTGGTTGCTGGTTTTGTGCTTAAGGTTCAAACGTGTTCTTGTCGTTTTGTTGGGTGTAGACGGAGGGGAACGGGACTAGACTGGGGCGTGGATGGATTTCAGGAAAACGTATATAAGGGACATGTAGGATAGGTCACGGCTCGCCAAGACATCACGAACAGGAACAGCCGGCTGTCTACCCTCGGCCTGCAGGGAAGCTATTAATTTAGACCTGGCGTCACGGTGTACAGGGCATGACCAAACCACATGCTCTATGTCGTGATAACCTTCACCACAGGCACAGATACCACTTTCCCCGAGCCCAACACGACGGAGGAGCGCGTCAAATCTATAGTGATTGGACATAAGCCGGGACATCACGCAAATGAAATCCCGACCTACATCCAACCCCTTGAACCACGGGTTCGTCGATACTTTGGGGATTATGGAATGTAACCACCTTCCCAATTCCCCTCTGGTCCAAGCATTTTGCCAACTGATGATCGTATTCTGACGTACAAGTGCGAAAAATTCATTAAAGGCAATTGGTCTTTCATAAATATCACCGTTTGTTGCGCCCACCTTAGCCAAAGAGTCCGCTTTCTCATTACCCGGTATCGAGCAGTGAGAAGGGACCCACGCTAAGGTAATCTGAGTAGATTTTTCGGATAAAGCACTCAGATGTTCCCGTATTTTCCCCAGGAAATACGGAGAGTGCTTAACATCTTTCATCGATCGGAGAGCCTCAATGGAACTGAGACTGTCCGTAAAGATGAAATAATGGTCCGTGGGCATTTTTTCGATAATCCCTAGGGTGTACTGAATTGCAGCTAATTCTGCGACGTAAACAGAAGCAGGATTATCGAGCTTATGGGAGACGGTTAAATTGTTATTGAAGATACCGAAGCCAGTGGACCCATCAAGAAGTGATCCGTCAGTGTAGTACATATTGTCGCAGTTGATGTTTCGATATTTATTGGAAAAAATTTTAGGGATCTGCTGCACGCGTAAATGATCCGGGATTCCACGAGTTTCTTCTATCATGGATGTATCGAAAAACACAGTAGAATCAGAAGTATTTGATAAGTCGACACGATTTGGAATATTCGAAGAAGGGTTAATATTTTGGGACATGTGATTGAAATACAATGTCATAAAACGGGTTTGAGAATTAAGTTCGATTAACCTTTCAAAATTTTCAATCACGGGACGGTTCAAGACCTCACATTTGATTAGAATACGAGAAGACAGGCTCCAGAAGCGGTTTTTCAATGGTAGTACTCCAGCTAAAACCTCCAAACTCATCGTATGGGTCGACTGCATGCAACCTAAGGCGATACGCAAACAACGATATTGTATTCGCTCCAGTTTGATCAAATGTGTGTTTGCTGCGGAGCGGAAGCAGAAACACCCGTATTCAATAACAGACAATATCGTTGTTTGGTAAAGCCTTATAAGGTCTCCTGGATGGGCTCCCCACCATTGTCCGGTTATTGTACGAAGAAAATTCACTCTTTGTTGACATTTTTTCATCAGATACCTCACGTGACAACCCCAGGTGCCTTTAGAGTCGAACCAGACACCAAGATATTTGTGTACCAAAACCTGAGAAATCGTTTTACCCATTAATTGTGTTTGAAGCTGAGCAGGTTCATGCTTCCTAGAAAAAACTACTATCTCAGTCTTCTCCGAAGAGAATTCGATACCTAGCTGTAAAGCCCAAGCAGACAAATTGTCCAAGGTATCTTGCAATGGTCCTTGCAAATCGGCAGCTTTGGCTCCTGTAACAGAGATTACACTGTCGTCTGCAAGTTGTCTTATCGTGCATGAATTTGCCAGACATTCGTCGATGTCATTTACATAAAAGTTGTAAAGAAGGGGGCTTAAACATGAGCCCTGGGGAAGACCCATGTAGCTAATGCGAAAAGTTGCCAAATCGCCATGCGTAAAATGCATGTGCTTTTCGGACAACAAATTGTGCAAAAAATTGTTCAAAATTGGAGAAAATCCTTGTCGGTGAAGTTTACCCGAAAGAATGTCAATAGAAACGGAATCAAAAGCCCCCTTAATGTCCAAGAACGCAGACGCCATTTGTTCTTTACGAGCATACGCCAGCTGAATATCTGTTGAAAGCAACGCAAGACAATCATTCGTCCCTTTGGCACGGCGGAAGCCAAATTGAGTTTCTGATAGTAGACCATTTGATTCGACCCAGTGGTCTAAACGACGGAGTATCATTTTTTCCATCAATTTCCGGATACAGGATAGCATTGCAATCGGCCTATAAGAGTTGTGATTAGAAGCTGGTTTCCCTGGTTTTTGGATGGCGATCACCTTCACTTGCCTCCAATCCTGCGGTACAATGTTTTGCTCCAGGAACTTATTGAACAAGTTCAACAAGCGCCTCTTGGCATTGCCGGGTAGATTCTTCAACAAGTTGAATTTGATTCTATCTAATCCAGGCGCGTTATTGTTACAGGACAGGAGGGCAACTGAAAATTCTACCATCGTAAAAGGTGGTTCTATCGCGTCGTGGCCCGGAGACGCATCGCGAACAATATTTTGCTCAGGAACAGAGTCCGGACATACTTTCCTGGCAAAATCAAATATCCACCTACTTGAAGACTCTTCGCTTTCGTTGACCGTTACGCGATTCCGCATTCTTCGGGCTGTGTTCCAAAGAGTGCTCATCGATGTCTCCCTCGACGTCTCGTTCACGAACCGACGCCAATATCCACGTTTCTTTGCTTTAGCCAAGCTTTTAAGCTTGGCATCAAGCTCCGAATACCGTAAATAGTCGCCAGGTATACCTCCCGTCTGGTAGGCCTTAAACGCGTCGGATCTTTGCGTGTAGACATCGGAGCACTCTTGGTCCCACCACGGAGTGGGAGGCCGTTCTTTGATCGTTACGCCGGGATATTTCTTCGTTTGGGCTTGCAACGCGGCGTCGAGAATCAAGCCCGCGAGGAGGTTGTATTCTTCAAGTGGTGAATGATGTTGAATCGACTCGACCGCTTTTGAAATCATTTCCTCGTATAACTTCCAATCGACATTTCGTGTGAGGTCATACGGAATGTCAATTGGTCGCATGCGAGTTGACCCGTTAGTAATTGAAATAAGAATAGGCAGATGGTCGCTACCGTGAGGATCGAGGATTACCTTCCATGTGCAATCCAACCGTAGCGACGTCGAACATAATGATAGATCCAAAGCACTTGGGCGCGCTGGAGGTTTCGGGATACGTGTCATTTCACCGTTGTTTAAAATAGTCATGTCGAAGTCATCGCAAAGGTTATAGATTAAAGAGGAGCGGTTATCATTGTATGGGGAACCCCAAGCCACGCCATGAGAGTTGAAGTCTCCCAAAATCAAACGTGGCGAGGGAAGAAGTTGTATTAAATCAAAGAGCAGCCGTTGCCCAACCTGTGCTCTGGGAGGAATATATATTGAGGCAATACAAAGCTCTTTACCTTGTATTGTCATTTGACATGCGACAACTTCGATGCCTGGAATCGAGGGGAGGTTAATACGATAGAAAGAATAGCACTTTTTAATCCCTAAAAGTACTCCTCCATATGGGGTGTCTCGATCAAGGCGAATAATATTAAAATCATGGAAGTTGAGATCAATATTTGAAGTAAGCCAAGTTTCACAAAGGGAAAATGCATCGCATTTGTTTTTATTTATCAAAACTTTAAACGAATCAATTTTTGGTAAAATACTTCTACAATTCCACTGTAAGACAGAGATAGAATCCTTCATATACGCAGTTGAATTAGGCATCGAAGGATACAATCGCTGCAAGGAGAGGCCATTGGGCAGTCAACTGCTTCAAAAATGATCTAACTGTTGGGAGGAATGCTGTAAGAAAAATTTTAATTGGATCGGGTACATTGAAAGTTTCAAAAATCCAGTCCACAATGTCAGAAAATTTCACTAATCCAGAGTTTGTTTCATCAACTGGGAGTGTAAAAGGAGCAACTGGGGTTTTAGATGTTCCTGGCAGTGCTGGGAACTCCTTCTGGGACTTTAAATTTGCCAGCCCAGGAGGAGTTTGCTTCGGTTTTTCCGCAGCACTGTTTGGTTTGTTTGTAACTTTCATTTCACTTTGAGAAATCTTAGGACCTTTTCTGGGAAGTTTAGGAGAGGAAATATTTTTCCTCTTTCTAGACTCCCCAGGATTGGCGTAAGATGCTCCCGCTGGTGAATCGTCAGAATCGGTTTCCTCAGAGGGCAACAGATCGAAGGGGTTCGAAGTAACGGGAGAAGTGGTAACGGTCTTCTTCAGCATGTCAGCGTAGGAACGCTTTGAACGCTCTTTGAGAGACCGTTTTATTTTATCCCTGCGCTGCATGTACACCGCACATGTCGAGAGCTCATGCAGATTTTCTCCGCAGTGAATACACTTTTCAGCGTTAACACTGCAAGAATCTTCCGCATGAGACTCCCCACACTTGCCACAACGTGCCTTATTGCAGCAGTAGGCGGCTGTATGGCCTAACTGCTTGCAATTCAGGCAGTTCATGACGCGGGGCACGTAGAGCCTCACAGGGAGACGAACCCGGTGGATCGAGACGTGGCTTGGTAGTGCAGACCCGGCGAACGTAACTCGAAACGAGTCTGACGGAGTGTATACTGTTTTGCCACCGATGATCGATGCTGACCGCAATTGCTTGCAGTCGAGCACCTTTACTTCGGGACACGTTTTGTTCTTAAAGCACCCTTTGGCACTTTGCAGTATACACTCGACGGACAGACTCGAATCGGTTATGACACCGTCGATCTCCACGTCTCGTGCGGGTATGTAAACGCGATACTCGCGTGTGAAGAGCTCAGAGCAAGCTATATCGTTGGCCTCTTTCAGGTTACCGACCACGACACGGAGCTTGTTAGGCCGGACCTTGGAAATTTCGGTCACGCCCTTGTACTCCTTCGTCAGGTCTTTAGAAATCTGCAAGAGGTTCAACTGTTTCGATTTCGGTCCCGCCTTTGGCCGAAAATAGACAGTATAGCTGCCCTGGGCTCCGTCTGGGTAAAGCCTGGGGCGAGGGGGGACTGAAGAATGAACAGGGGAGGGGGTAACAGAAGGGTCAGGGTCAGGGGGGTTCGGGGATGGTGGCGCGGGAGGCGAGGGATCTACATCCATCGTGCTAAGTTTAGCGCACTAGCGCTGACAAGAACACGTACCTTTTTATTTCTCCCTTCCAGTAAGGTTGGTTGTCCGATCGTTCGAAGTAGCAGCCGTTACAGCCAGCAGCACCAATACAGCAGCACCAAACAGCCACCAGCAGCGAGCCAGGTGTGAGATCACTCCACACAGCGATACGACTCGCTGACACTGATGGCTTCTTCTTTTTCCTCGTTTGTGTCTCGTCCACTGCTGTAGCACAATCCAGCCAGCAGCCAAATCGGCTTACGCACCAGCTGGCAGTCACGATGCGAAACAGTTGCACAAAGGAACGACCTTGAACCCGGATTTATTTCACTCGACCAGGCAAACAATGCCAACACTTGTTCACACGTCTTTTGTTTTTGCACGTCGTAGGTTGAAGCATGTGGCTCTGTTTGATAATTTTTTTCCATTGACAAAACTCTTTGGTTAAGAACTTCAATAGAAGCAGTCAGTTTTGCTAAGCTTATCATTATCTTAAGTATGTTATTATGCATGAGAACCTGGTTCATAACAATTGCCGTCAGTGAAGCTTCTGGAATAATCTCATTTATTTCAATTTCTGTTAAATGCGCCTCAGTGATATTTTCTTCCATGGCGCTTTGTTCATCTTCCGATACATCAACATTGGGTAAAGCAATTTGTTCTCCTGAAATTTCCTGCAATGCGAATAAAGCTATTCGATAAATAAAACAATAAATAAACAATATCATTCGATGTAGCTTACCGTAACGGTTTTCAATTCTTGTGGATCAGTGACAAGATCATTAAAATCTTTTTCAATGGATGTTGGGGCATTCCTTCGACAAACCTTTTTTGCTTCAGGTTGCTCATCCATTTCAGTCTCAGTATTCAGTTCCATATAATCCAATTCCTGCTGTGCTTCAGCATATGTATCAAATTCGCGCTTCAATACACAACTAATTTTCTCCCAGTTTTCACTAGGCTGAGAATTTTCATCGTGGCACAATCTCCAAACAACTGTCTTTTTCGGCCAAATCAAAGTTCCGTCCATTTCCCTTTATGTTCCGTGAACACCTTTTAGTTTTCAATCGTTTGTACTATTTAAACAGTGTTTTGATGTTTATAATGTTTCAAACTTCGCTTGAAGTGAAACACTTCTGTAAGAATAATCACTTTTGTTTTGGTTTCTGATTTTATTACAAAGATGCCAGATGTTTCTAAATACTGTCAGTAAATGTTTAATCGTTATTAGACGTTGATCTCGCTCGGACAAAAGGTTAGAAAAATCTCTGCATATTTAAAAACAATCAGCGTAAAGTCAAGAAAACTCGAAAACAAATTCGCACACAGTCTCAAAAAGCCTTAAATATTTTCCTATCTATGAAAAAAAGAAATCATGGAAAATATGCAAAACTGGTATCCCTGGTTCTGAGAGAAAAGTGGACAACTTGTAACCTTTTTTTGACGCGACAACGGAAACCAAAAAACACTTCGTCAAAGTGACAACCATCTCTGATTGGTCAATTCTATTTAACACGCTGATGGTGAATGTTATTGTTCGTAAGTGCCAGCCGTGCTGCAAGAGCCATCGATATATTTCTGTTCACTTTTTATTTCTGTCTACGAGTTGGATAAATTTGCGAACGACTTTACAAATTCAGTTGATTTAGTTAATTCTAGAATAGTGATTCAACTTCAAATAATCATTCAAGATTTAATGAACGAATATTAATCGTAATTGAAATTCAAGACACTAAATACCCTACATGTTAATATCTACCTCATCTAACATATATAGCAGCACTGAAAAGAAGCGTACTGAAGAATGGAAATGTTTTATGAGGACAGGTAAACAAAAAGAAAAGACACGTCCAAGGGAATGGCAATACACACGTTTGACAGTAGGCCACTTCTCGGGGTTATATTTGTGAAAGAGCCTCAAACGCCACTTTGACTTTTGTTTTGGTTGCAATCGTCCGGATGGCAAAACAAAAAGTAACGTTCGTGTAAAACTGCTGGATTTTGTATTTCTCAGAACTGATTTACATCATTTTTGACTGGATCAATGGTAGTGGTGCTAGAGATGATGGTTTAGTAACGTAATCTCCATAGCATCCCCCTGTTTACGTCAGTGAAGCGCTTTTGTTGACCCATTTGTTCAGTTAAAAAATGAAACATAGAGTAAAACCTAATTACTGTCGGGACAGTTTACTATGCAAGAATCGGAGAATGAGATCGACAAGAAAAAGTAACAGGAACGTAAATTCATGGAAATCGAAGATGCCTACAGTGTAGAAAAAGGGAAAATATTGTTGCTACCTAGCCTAAACAGTTAAGTGAGTAGTTGAAAAAAATTAAATATTGATTCTATCTGAAATCATGCCATTCCAGGTGTTAGGCATGGACAAATTCGTTCTCGATTTCCGAGTGATGTTTATGTTGCAGGCCATTTCTATTACTGTCATTCTACCGGAAGCATTGATGAGCCCTTCC